>NW_025241614.1:0-3293 GCF_018294505.1 Triticum aestivum
TCAAAGTCTATATGATGTCTTGAGATGATTGGTGCGGATACGGTCATTGTTGCAATTTCATGTGGTCGTGGACCTGATCACTTCGCGGTTTTCTTTTTTCTCGCTGAGCATAGCTTTGGTCCTGTATGGCTTTCCTATTTGCTGGTGTGCTTTTGTGTGCGTCTGTTCATGTTGGGTGTGTGCATCCTAGTTATGCAGAGTCTGGGTGTGTACTGAATTGTGTTTTGTACCCTATTGATGCTTCATTTGAGCTAATTAAATTCACCCTTTGTCGAAAAAGAACATTCTTGAGAATAACATGATTCAACTTTTGAAACGAAGGGTGTAAGATCCTTTCATCAAATTTTCCCAAGCTTTACTGTTAATCGTGCATGAGCAACAAAGATCCATAGGAAATGTAAAGTTTAATCTTGAAATTTGAAGAAGTTAGTGTTCACTTCAAACTGGTACTCAAAGATCACCGATGCATTTGTTTACCTGGAAAATTAATATAGATAGAAATCATAGCAAAGGCCAATGCCTCGCTTTACGTTGGCCAAGCCTGCAAGCCATCTAGAAAAAAGCCGTTATTAGCAAGGTTAGTTTAGGACGCTAATACTTAGTCCGATTAATTCTAATTTACATTAGCTTGCGTGATAACTGAAAATTTTAAAAATAAAGTAAATTTAGAGTATGGGTAGTGACTAAAAACTTGAATATAGTAGATTATTTTATGGCTTCCAACATCATGAAACTATTCTCTTTCCTTCTCGACAAGAAAAATACTATAGGCTTTCCTCCTCCCATCGGCACCGCCATAGGTCCATCCCATCTTCGATTGCCTCAGGGACATGGAGGTGTGGAGGACCTCAGCTCCCCGCCGGCAGGAGGGACCCCATTCTTGTTCTTGTTAGGTTTAACGTCTTGGTTGGGGCTGTGTGGCGAGGGGCGATGATAGCGTTGCGCCTTCGGCTCGCTCCCGTTCTTGTAGTCGTTGCTAGGTGCTCCATAGGTTTTTTGTAATTTTTATTACTTCTGGTGTTCTTTGTATTGCCAGGCACATCCAACTTATTTGCACGGTTTCTCACGCATAAAAAAGCACCATGAAATTATTTGCACGGATTGATCATCGTCCTTGATCTTCCTAATAAAAGACCGAGGTAACTACACTACATGTGTCTGAACTTGTCATGGATGTTCACTTTAGTGGCTGAACTTGAAAAATACATTGAACTAGTTTCATAACTTGGCATGGACGTGCACATACGGTTCAAAGCATACATGTATACGCCCACCATGCAGACAAGGCACGCCAGCGTGCATGGGGCCCGCTGTCAGCGAGAGTATGGCAGGGCGGAGGGCTTGTGACCCTTTAATTGCGGAAAACCTCTGAATTTATTTACAAAAAAGCCCTTGGAGAGAACCAACAAAATTTATGGAAATATAAAAAAAATCATGTAGTACATAAAAGTGTTCATGTTCTAATAACTTTTTGTGTTGTGTTCAAAAGTTTATATAGTATAAAAGTTTTTGTGTGTTTTTTTAAATGAGCCTAGTGCGCCCTCAGATTGCAGATCCTCGCATGAATAATATTTGAATCTTATAAATATTTTTATACACTAAGTATATTTTAAATTGTATGATATGTTTGAAAATAACACGTGAGTTCTTTTTAAAATGAGATGTACATTTTGAAATTATGTTTGTTATACAGTCATATACACTAAGTATACTTTAGAAATATGAGACCTTTTTGGTTGGAGTGCTACCAAGGCTGCTATATAACCTTTGGCCGCATGTTTGAATCACCGACCCGGCACTATTTTTTGCTGGATCAAATTTCATTACATTATGCGTTCCGTCTGGTGTATATAAATAATACTCCCTCCGTTCCGAATTACTTATCGCACATATGGATATATCTAGATGTATTTTAGTTCTAGATACATCCATTTCAGCGACGAGTAATTTGGAACGGAAGGAGTATGAATCTTTTCATGGCAGCATATTTCAATCGGTTGACTGACTAGTAACGCGTGCATGGTAAAAGCTGGTCGTGTGTTCGAACACCCACCAGACCACTGGTTTTCATTTTTATTATATATATAAATGTGTGTTGTTTCTCTTTGAGGGCCTACGTGTAAGGAAAAATTATTACAGGGGGTTTTACGATAAACTTGGTCACATGCCCACTTTTCTGGCGACCAATCACTGACAGCGGGCCCCATGCCACGCTGGAACACCTCATCAGCGTTGTGGACGTATAAATATGATATTTGAAGCGTATTTGCACTTTCATGCCAAGTTATGGAACTAGTTCGATGTATTTTTCAAATTCAGGCACTAAAGTGAACATCCATGACAAGTTCAAGCACCACCGATGTATTTACCTTTAAAAGACCATCATAAATTTTGCAAAATTTGTGTAAGCTAGATACTCCCTCCGTCCTAAAATACTTGTCATCACAATGGATAAAAATGGATGTATCTAGAACTAAATATGTCTAGATACATCCCCTTTTATTCATTTTGATGACAAGTATTTTCGGACGGAGGGAGTACTAGAAAACAATATGTTTATAAAAAAAATGTTGCATAGTGTGATTTATTTTTAAAGAAAAAATTAAAAGACCATCTGATCTATTTGTCACAGATCAACCATACAAGACAAAAAAATTACAACTAGATCCCTAGGCTACCTCACTCATCCAATCTACTCCCTTCGTTCCTAAATATTTGTCTTTTTAGATATTTCAAATGGACTATCACATACAGATGTATATAGACATATTAGAGTGTAGATTCATTCATTTTGCTTCATATGTAGTCATTTGTTGAAATCTTTAAAAAGACAAATATTTAGGAACGGAGGGAGTAGATTCGAGCCAACTAGATCTCCTGGATGGGCCCATGGTGCGCCGCCGCAGCTGCTCCAGTAGCCTATCGACTGCTAGATTCGAGCGAGCGTTATAGTCTAACAGGCACTGTCAAACAACTCGGAGATGAAGTCGTAGTCGCCAGATTCGAAGTCAAAGAGTTGAGAGCCTCCAAGCTGACCAAGCCGACGCAGAAGCACTAGAACATGGCACAGCGTGGCTGCTCCCTAAGACGAAAGCAAACAAGCCAGCCTCCCAAAGCCTGCACAAACTCTCGAAGATTCCAATTGATGCTGCATAAGCCGCTGCCCTGACATGGACGAAGCTCGAGCACAAAACGGACAACGGTACTGCTGCCGCCGCCGCCGCCTCCACAGCAATACCAGGCCCAATATCCGTTGGTCCTTCAGTGCTGAAGCCCGGTGAGCCGTCGTTGAG
>NW_025241615.1:0-3293 GCF_018294505.1 Triticum aestivum
GGCAATATCATGCATCAAAACTACTTTTGACCACATAAATTGGACATGCAAGCTCAAGAACAGGGTCACCTAAGCAGAAAAAATATGCAATGAATAAAGCACTAGAACAAAAACTAATTGGACCATTGGAGGAGTCACATACCAAGGAACAATCCCCCAAAGCAGTTTTTTGAATGGAGCTTTGAGCAACGAGATCGAAAATGGCAGCAAAATGAGCTTGGACTCGGGTTTGAGCTGGTTAGTGATGTTTGTGGGAGGAAGAAGGAGTGTGTGGTAGCTGGAATAAGTGGAGGGGAGCCACCGTGGGCCCACGAGGCAGGGGCGCACCCAGGGGGTAGGGCGCGCCCTCCACCCTCGTGGCCAGGTGCTCGCTCCCCCTGATGTGTTCTCAGTGCCAGATATTTTCAAATATTCTAGAAAAAATCATATTTAATTTTCAGGGCATTTGGAGAACTTTTATTTTAGGGGTATTTTTTATTGCATTCATAATTTAGAAAACAGACATAAAAATAATATTTTTGCTTTATTTCAGTATAAATAACAGAAAGTAAAAAGAGGGTACAGAGAGTTGTGTTTTCTAAATTCATCCATCTCATGCTCATCAAAAGGAATCCACTAACAAGGTTGATCAGGTCTTGTTAAAAAACTCATTCCGAATAACATGGAACCGGAGAATTTTCAAATAACACTAGGTTACCACAACATATGCACATCCCCAACAATAAGAATATCATATTTCTTCTTGACAGTAGGAAGAGGAAATTCAAAACCTCCAAAAATAATCGATGGAATTTTTTCAATAGAGTTTATACTATGAACTTGAGGTTGCTTCCTCGGAAAGTGTATCGTATGCTCATTGCCATTAACATGAAACGTGACATTGCCTTTGGTGCAATCAATAACAGCCCCTACAGTATTCAAAAAGGGTCTTCCAAGAATAATAGACATACTATCGTCCTCGGGAATATCAAGAATAACAAAGTCCATTAAAATAGTAACATTTGCAACCACAATAGGCACATCCTCACAAATACCGACAGGTATAGCAGTTGATTTATCAGCCATTTGCAAAGATATTTCAGTAGGTGTCAATGTCGGTGTCAAAACCGGCGGATCTCGGGTAGGGGGTCCCAAACTGTGCGTCTAGGCGGATGGTAATAGGAGACAGGGGGCACGATGTTTACCCAGGATTCGGGCCCTCTTGATGGAGGTAATACCCTACGTCCTACTTGATTGTTCTTGATAATATGGGTAGTAGAAGAGTTGATCTACCACGAGATTGAAGAGGCTAAACCCTAGAAGCTAGCCTATGGTATGATTGTTGTTCTTGGTCCTATGGAAGGTGACATCACACCACAACCAGGTCACCATTCAAATCGTTTTTCACAACCAACCTCAGCGTGTTTCGCGAGGCAGTTTCCTTGGCACATCTTGTCGAAGCAGAGATCGTGTCCCCTTATTACGGGATTCCCATCAATACGGACGTGGGTAACCCAACCGCGCCATCAATTATGGCGCTTGGGGGATAAGCGAGTTTTACCAGGCTGGTGGGGGCGCATAGTTTCGTCCGCCCTTATAAAGGGACAAGGGTTCACCTTTTTCTACCCACGCCTTCTTCCTCCTTGCTCATCCATTCTCGCGCACTCGAGCTCCAGCGCCCAAGTCCACATCCTTCTCCTCAACCCTCTCCAAACATGTCCGGAGTGGGAGGCAAGTGGATGGTCTCCTCCATTACGGAGGGAGATATCAAAAAGCTATGCGGAGCCGGATACTTAGCCGCGGATATCGCGCACCGGCTGCCAGCCGCGGGGCAGATCGTCCCTACCCCAGAACCTTACGAAAGGGTGGTTTTCCTCACCCACTTCGTCCGTGGACTGGGGTTTCCCCTCCATCCATTCGTCCACGGCCTTATGCTCTATTATGGGCTGTTCTTCCATGATCTGGCCCCGAATTTCATCCTCAACATCTCAACGTTCATCGTCGTGTGCGAGGCTTTCCTCCACATCCGGCCCCACTTTGGCCTGTGGCTGAAGACCTTCAATGTCAAACTGAAGGTAGTAGGCGGCCAACAAGCGGAATGCGGCGGAGCCATGGTGGGCAAAATGCCCAACGTTACATGGCTCGAGGGCTCCTACGTGGAGACCATAAAGGGGTGGCAATCGGGGTGGTTCTACATCACCGAGCCACGCGACGCCAACTGGGTGGCGGCCCCCAAGTTTCGATCCGGAATCCCCACGCGGCTCACTTCCTGGAAGGAGAAGGGCCTGTCCTGGGGCTCATCGGTGGAGCTGGACGGACTCCAGAAGTGTATCCGGAACATGATAGGCAAGAAACTCAAGCTTGTCAACATAGTCCAGGTCATGCTCTTCCGCCGGATCCTCCCGTGTCAACGACGGGCTTTCAACTTATGGGAGTTTGACCCGACCCAGCACCAGACTCTACGCGAGCTCTTCGACACGACGCATAAGGACGTCTGGAAGGTGCTATTCAAGGGCGCCGAGGTCCCCCCTCCCCTTACTGAGGACCGCGGGCTAAGCGCGACGCGCCCTGCGAATCCGGTAAGTTCTGTACACCTCGTAGGGTATTTATTTTCCATAGTTTAACCATGTGTGGGATCTGAGCTCCCATGCCTTTGACAGGACTGGGTGAAGACATCGGAGCAGATTGACTGCCTGGCCCCTCTGTCCGAAGACCCTACAGATGCTCTCCTGACGGAGATGCAGACCACGGGAACCCGAAAGAGTTCCCGGCGCCAGGTGGTATCGGACTCATCGTCCGATAACTCCAAGATGCACTCCTCCCGTGAAAACGAGGAGGAGGAAGATGAAGATTCTCCCCCTCCAGCTGGGGGAGACAAGAAAAGGAAGGCCGCCCCAACCGGGGAGGCCGAAGGGTCCAAGAAGGGAAGGACTCTCCTTCCGGACTGTTCCACCACCGCCGCCGACAGCAAAGACGAGTGGTTACTCAGGGCCAAGCCCCTGGCGAAGTCGTAAGTATTCGGATAGTAGAGTAACTCATAGCATACTTTTATTGCACTGATTTTCCTAACGCCGAATATGATCATGCAGTCCACCCCGAGCCCGTATCGACGTATCCTCGTCGGGCGGTTCCTTGGACTCGTTGGATATGAATAGTGATTCACTTCCAACCGCCTCCTCTCCTCGCCCTATGGACAATGTCGAGGTATTGTCTCAAGGGGCACCGAGCCGGGGGGAGATAGTCTTGGGGGCGCCTCAAGGCGACCTTCCGGACTCCAGGCGCAAAGGGAGCAAGACTCCCAAGGGCTTCAAGTT
>NW_025241616.1:0-3293 GCF_018294505.1 Triticum aestivum
CCATATGGTGTAACTCCGGTAGGCCGCCACACGATCTCCGCGACGTCGCCTTGACCCTGCTACGCCGCATCCCCATTGGCGCCGCCACGAGTGACATCGGCGAGCCATCCCGCGCGCCGCGACCCCAATGCGAGCGATGTCGTTCCGGTGACCCCGGCTACTAATTGGGCATCCACTCTTCCACCTATCGCTCCAGCTGCTATTGGGGTGGCCATTCCCGTGGGCATCTGGTGGCCGGCAGAGGTCTCCTGGACCAGATCTGCCGACAACTCAATGCACGAAGGAGTTCTCCGTGAGTTCAATCCTAGCTATGTAGCCCTTGTGGAGAAGTACACAGGAAGGAGGTGGAATCAGCTGTTGACTATGCCTCTGCCTACGCATCCATCCGTTTAACGGTGACCACAATTGGTAAGATGTAGGACAACTAGGCCACAAATTGATCTGATATCAAATGGTGTAGATTAGTAGATACAACATATAGATACGGTCCACTGGGATGGTCATAGTTTAACCATCTTTCTTCAATGTTATATACTGCAGTCATCTATTCTTTACTATAATTTTCCTTGATTTTCTGCAAAAGTATTGATATATTATGACTATTTTCATCATATCATGCCTTTTCATTGTGAAATATGAAAATGCATCATTGCTGACTATGTACTTTCATTCTTTTTACTATCTTAGGAACCGAGAAGATAAAAAGAAGGTTTCTGTTTCATCTGCCCCGGCGCTCTCTCTGGCCAACAGATGCACATACCTCACTCCATTAATACCATGCAGATGCTACGTTTAAAAACCCTTTTGTAATGCCATCGTCATTCAGCCCGCACGCCTGCTCGCATCCACATCTCGGAACCGACCTCCATTCTGGTAGCACCCCCTGTTTTCAACCACCTAAAGATTCCTCCGATTGAAAAGTGCTCGATGTTTTACTTCATAAGTCTTTTGCTGGTTGAATTGACTTGATCCATCTAGGAGCGGGCATAGGGGGGGGGGGTCGGGGTAGAGGAGCGGCGAGAACCGCCCATGAGACTCATAAGCGTGCGGATCAAGTCCAAACGGATCAGGACCTTGTTGATACTGCTACCAGCCCTGCAAAAGGAAAGGTGGCAAGGGACCTTGATCTCCAGATCTATGGGAGGAAACGTGTAAGCTTTGAAACGCCAAGTGCTACTACCAATCCCTCTGCTGCTGCAGGTTCTGGTGGGGCGGTGGGAAATGAGATGGTGGTTTTTAATGGAGGGAGAGAAGTTAACCCAGAGAGGAAGGAGGATGACGACGGGGACTCTCTGTCCCAAGACTCAAAGAGGACCAAGTTAGGCAGTACCACTGTGATGCATTCCAGTGACAAAATATCGGCGAGCTCTGAGAGGGAGCCTGTCCGGTCGCAATGAAAATACTGAGTTGGAACTGCCGGGGGTTAGGGAAACCCCCGGCAGTTAGAGCGCTCCTGGAGCTTCAGGGGCGCGTAAGACCTGATGTGATTTTTCTGTCTGAGTCACATCTGACTGTTGCTAGGGTAGAGAAAATGAAGAGAAAGTTGTCCTTTGATGAGATGATAATGTGGGAAAGTGATGGCAGAAGTGGTGGTTTGGTACTCTTCTGGCAGAATGGTTTAAACGTGACATCAAAGGAGGTTCACTCAAATTTCTTGGATATCCGAATTGACGAAAACACAGTGACTCGGGATGGCGGATCACTAGTCTATACGAAAAACAAGCGGTGACAGAAAGCATTTGACTTGGGAGTATCTTCGCTCCCTGAAAAATATGGTCGATCTTCCTTGGATCGTACTTGGTGATTTTAATGAAATCCTCTTGGGACGTGAGAAGGAAGGCGGGGCACTGAGGTCCCAAAGAAATATGCAGAATTTTCGTGATGCACTGGATGATTGTAACTTGTTTGATATGGGTTACGTCGGGGACATCTTCACATGGCGAAGGGGAAGGATCCGGGAGAGGCTTGACCGGGCTGTATGTGACCAACGATGGGATAATCTTTTCCCTCTGGCTGGGGTGATCCATGGTGATTTCTCCAAATCAGATCACAGACCGATAGTTGTCTATACGGAGTACCAGAGTAATATAAGGGCAACACCTATAGTCCGGAAACAATTTTTTAAAGCTCGGTGGCTAGTCGAGGAAACTGTTGATGATGTGGTGGGCCAAGCGTGGGCAGCTGCTAACTCCGGCCCAGGGGGGCTGGCCCAAAAGGTGCGGCAGGTGCACTCGGCCCTGCATGCATGGGACAGGCAGGTTCTGAAGGAACCGCGGCACTAGCTGCGGACGCTGCAAGATGAGCTTAACCAGATCATGTCAGGGCCACTCACTGATGAGGCGACTGCAAAGATTCAGGAATTGCAGTTGAAGATTGAAAATGTCCATGAAAAGGGGGAGATCAAATACCTTCAGAGAAGTCATGCGACTTGGCTGAAACAAGGAGACCGAAATACTAGTTTCTTTTAAAATTTCGCTTCTATGCGGAGGAAGATCAATTGTATTAAAAAGCTCAAGGATGGGAATGGAGACTGGATTGAGGGCCCTGCTGCTTTAAAGTCACATATTCCAGCATCTCTTTTCTAGTGAATTGATGAATGAAAATGATGATGTAATAAACAAGGTTAACCCTTGCGTGTCTCATGAGATTAATGAAAGTCTTACAAAACCTTATACCCGGGAAGAAGTTAAGACATCACTGTTCAGCATTGGAGACCTCAAGGCGCCGGGGCCGGATGGTTTACATGCTATCTTCTTCAAGAGATATTGGTCTTTATTAGTGGACGAGCTCACAGATGAGGTGCTTCATGCTCTTAATACTAGTGTTATACCAGAGGAGTGGAATGACACCACCATTGTTCTCATCCCCCAAAGTGGAGAACCCCGAGGAGGTAACAAAGTTTCGAACAATAAGCTTGTGTAATGTTATTTACAAAGTCATTTCCAAAGTGTTGGCAGGAAGGTTGAAGCTAATTCTCCCAGAAGTGATTTCACCAAATCAGAGTGCTTTTGTCCCGGGGCGTCTAATTACCGATAATGTCTTGGTTGCTTCACTACTAGAAAAAGGGCTATAGATGGGATTGACACTAATGGCGCACCAATGGCGCACCACCCTCTGATGCGCCATTAGAGTTGAAACTACTAATGGCGCACCTGACTGACGGTGCGCCATTAGTATCAATTTTTTTTAAACTAGTGCGCCTGTCCAAACATACTAATGGCGCATCCACAGGCAGTGCGCCATTACTAGTTGTAACTAGAAATGGCGCACCTTCCAGAGAGTGCGCCACTAAT
>NW_025241617.1:0-3293 GCF_018294505.1 Triticum aestivum
AGCACCTTATAAAATTATAATATTTTCCTTTTTAAAATAAAGGTTATTTATAAGCCGTTAAATAGTTTTTACAAATAGATTTATGTTTCATATATTCTCAAAATTTGATCTCCTTTGTACCCTCTATTTCTCCCAAAAAATAAAATTTACAGCTCTCTGCTCTAAAAGTCCCAACCCCATGAAGTCAAGGCCCACTCCTATGGCTAAGGGAAGCGACGAGGCCCAGCACCCCTTCCCCGCAGCACCAAGTGCCGAGAGCGGGCGCCGCCGCCACCGACTTCCGCCATCCTGTCGCCCTCTTCACCGGTGCATGTACCTTTCCTCTGCCACAACTCCCCTTCATCATGTACGATTTGCACGGAAATTAGGGTGGGCAACATCGCTAATCTCTGTGCATTTTGATGGAGCGTGAAGAAAGTTAGCTTCCTATATGTATTTAGCTATCTTTACTTGAAAATTCTATTAATAGGGACGTGCCACTTGTTCAACGCTGGTTTATATACAAAAAGGGGGCGGTTGGGCAGTGTTTTGGGAGGCCTACGTAGAACGTAAAAGAAATAGGGGGCGGTTGGGCAGTGTTTCCACTAACTTAGAACTAGTCTGCAGTACTACAAACTAAATCACAATCAACAATTAAAGTAGATGTACCGAGTTTTGTGTCATACAAAGCCATGAAAAAAATTGGAGTCATTTCAAGGATATCGAGAAACAACATGCTTTTAGACAGAGCCTTCTCGTCTACCAGAACACTCCCCGTTCAACATGATTTATTTGGGCATCTTTGAAATGACCTCCAACTTTTACAAGAAGGTGGGCATGCCCATTGTAGATATCCATGCCAAGTTTGAAGCACCATATGCGATTGCGACACGTTCGACAATTTACCTGCATTTTTCACTGGGAAAACTCCAAAAAATAAAAAATTATTGAAAACCTAAACAACTTCGCACGATTCTTGAATTGCTCATACAAAGCCATGGAAAAAATTTGAGTCATTTCAATGATGTCAAAAAACAACATGCTATTAGATGGAACCTTCTCGCCTACCCGAACACCCCCGTTCAATATGGTATATAGTTTGGAACTCCTTAAAATGACTCCAACTTTTGCAAGCAAGTGCGCATGCCCATTGTGGACATCCATGTTAGGTTTTAACGATTTTTTTAACACCCTATGCAAGTTGTGACACATCTGTTCATTTATCGACTTCTTTTCACTAAGAAAACTCCAAAAATGCAAAAATATCGAAACCTAAACAACTTGGCATGGTGCCCTGAGTTGGTCGTACAAGGCCATGGAACAAATTAGAGCCATTTTAAGGATGTCAAGAAACAACATGCTCTTAGAGGGAACATTCTAGCCTACCCGAACACCCTCCAGTCAACGTGGTCTATTTTTTGAAATACTTGAAATGATTCTAACTTTTGCAGGTAGGTGGGCATGCCCATTGTAGGCATCCATGTCAGGTTTGAACAATTTTTAACACCGTATACAAGTTACAACACGTCCATCTATTTATCAGCCCCTTTTCACCGAGAAAACTCCAAAAAACCAAAGAAATAAGAAATCAAAGGAAAAAAAGGCCGAACAAAACAATAAAAGAAAAATTGGACTGAGAAGATGCACAACAAGAAGAATAAACGAAAACGCTTTCCAGACGTTTGACAGGATCAGTTCATCAGATCGTTAGCACGCGTCGATATTTACTAGTTTTCTTTTAGTCTTTTTTCCATGTTTGTTTTTTTACTCCCCCTTTTTTTCATTTTTCTTGTTTTAAATTCATGAGCATTTCAAAATTTGTGCACATTTGTAAATTCTTGAATATTTTTTCAAATATGTGAACTTTTTAAAAATTAAAGGCAATTTTCAGAAATCTTGAACATATTTTCAAGTGTGTAATTTATGAAAAATTTACAATTCATGAACATTTTTTTTCAAATGTAAATACTTTTTGAATTAGTGAAATTTTCAAATATATAAAAAAACCAGTAACTGCGTTTTTGGAGCTGTTTTTTTAAATCCATGACAATTTTAGTATCCATGAACTTTTTCTTGAATTTCACAAAGCAGAGCAGGCGGTGAGCTAGCGACACGTGTTATAGTGGCAATTCATGGTAAAGGATGCGCCAAATATGCGCTTATTTTTTTCTCCGTTTGTTTCTCTTTTTTAACTTTCCATTTTTAACAAAATTCAAAAAAATGGCGGATTTTAAAAAGTTGTAAATTCAAAAAATAGGTGCATATTTACAGATCAAAGGGTGCACGGGGAATTTACCCAGGTTCAGGCCTCTATAGTGGAGTAATACTCTGAGTCCCGCTTACTGTTGTTTATTGATGGTGAAATACCTCGTGCGAGGGTTTGCAATAGGATGAATGAGATACTACTGAGAGTTATTCTACGAGAGAGAATATATTCAAATGAGATCCCCTAGCCTTGCCTTACGCGCTTGGTGGAGGCTAGGGTTTTGTAGATAGATATGCGATATAGGTCGCCGCCACTATAGACTTGGGGACTAAGATGATCCAGGAACACCTATCCCTTCCTGCGGGCTTCTTCCTATCGTCCAATCCCTGGGGGTCCTCTTGGCCCTTGGGCAGGCCTGCTGCCGGGTTCCCCGCTGGTAAGCCATCCTTGGTATATTACACCATCACTCTATCCCTATGAGCACCTCTGAAAGACTAAGCCGACACATCATCTTGAGATTGACGAAGTCGCTACAGACACCTTCGTAGTTGACGGGAGCGCCTCCTCCCACTGAACGCACATCACCGGATGTCCTGAAGTAAATCCAGGAAAATGCGACCACCCATGCCAAATCTAGGATTTGAACCTTGGTGTGTTGGTTCCACCACAAAGAAGCTAACCATCTGACACCTGCTCTCAGGGAAATTGTATGCTGCACCTGCTCTCACACGAGCACACACACATATTAGTAGTGTATACTCAAGCCTAAAGCATCCTATCACTCTGTTCTATCTTTGGGTAATAATTTAATTGTGCTTTGGTTTCTCCTATATAGATTGTCCCTGGGTGCATCGTTGTACACTTGTACTGGCGGTTCTTTGGGTAATAATTTAATGTTGGGGGTTTAGGATGTCAGATTGTAGGCCATGTATGTGCTGTGCTCTTGTCATGTGCGCAGGAAATCACCAAGTGCATGTACGATGTGTTGCAAATCTGTTCTGAACATTTGCTATTGTTTGTGCTTAAATAGCTCGATTGCCCGCCTGTTTCAGGTTCATTGGCTTGTCCTAAGTACTGCTCCATCTGTAATTTAATATAAGACTTTTTT
>NW_025241618.1:0-3292 GCF_018294505.1 Triticum aestivum
TTTTCGCTCATGCTAGTCTTAAGGCCCATGCTCCCGTTGGCTCGGATCACACACCCCTAATTCTTGATGATGGATCGTGCTCTATGGGTGTCTCGAGGTTTCATTTTGATGCTTCCTGGCTTCTTGTCGAGGGTTTCAACAGTTTGATGGCTCAAAAATTTTTGTCCTTCCTTTCCTCGAGCCGTCGTTCCTTTGGACCGATGGATGACTGGCACCAATGCTCCTATTTCCTTCGTAGATTCCTTAGAGGTTGGGCCAGAAACCATTTTGCAGAGTCAAGGCGTGACAAAGCAAGGTTGGCGGCTCAGATAGGCGTCCTGGACGAACGTGCGGATTCGGTTGGGCTGTCCTCGAATGAATGGCAATCCCGTTATGGGTTAGAAGAGGCGTTGTTGGCCATTCATAGGCAGGAGGAAATTTAATGGAAACAACGCGGTACTATCAACTAGACCCTCAAGGGGGACTTGCCCACAACGTATTTTTTTGCTATTGCTAATGGTAGACAGCGAAGGTGCTTTATTGATAGCCTTATTATTGATGGTGTCAGGACTTCTGACCCACTGGTGATTATGCGGCATGTGGTCTCTTTCTTCGCTAACCTTCTTGCGGCTAAACCCGTGCTTGGCTTCAAGCTGGCTGCGACCTTCTGGGCCCCGTGTGACCAACTCTCGAGCGCTCAAAATGAGAACCTTCTTATTCCCCCTTCGGAGGAGGAAATTTTCAAGACGATTCGCTCTGCCAATTATAATGCGGCACCAGGCCCGGACGGCTTTTCCATTCCTTTTTTTCGACAATTCTGGCTTCAATTAAAAGGCCTAATCTTGGCTATCACTCAAGGCTTTTGGCTGGGGACTGTAGACATCTCGAGACTTAATTACGCAGTCCTTACCCTCATTCCTAAAGTTAAAGGCGCGGACGTAATCTCCCAATTTAGACCTATTGCTCTCATTAACAACTTTGCTAAGATTCCAGCTAAGGGTATGGCTGTGAAGCTATCCCCGATCGCTCATCAAGTCATTAGCCCTTTCCAATCTGCTTTCATTAAGGCAAGATACATCCTAGACGGGGTGCTGTGCCTTCACGAGATTATCCATGATCTGCGCAGCAAGAACACCAAGGCTCTGGTGCTCAAGCTCGATTTTGAAAAGGCGTAGGATTCAGTTAGTTGGAGCTTCCTTCGCCAAGTGATGTTGGCCAAGGGGTTCGCTGGCTCGGTGGTCCATCGCCTGATGCAACTGGTCTCGGGGGGCCACACGGCGGTGGCAGTTAGCGGGCAGACCAGTAACTTCTTTGCGAATGGTAGGGGCTTGAGACAAGGGGATCCAGCGTCTCCCTTGCTTTTCAACTTTGTGGCTCATGCTCTCTCCCGCATTTTGGCTCGTGCAGCGGCTGCTGGCCATATTGCGCCTGTTAGTTCTCATCTTCTTCCTAATGGCATCTCTCATTTATAGTATGCGGACGACACAATCATTTTGGTGGAGCTGAATGATCATTCCATCACTAATCTGAAATTTATTCTTCTATGCTTTGAAGCCCTGTCGGGTCATAAAATCAACTTCTCTAAGAGCGAGGCAATTGTGTCTGGGGTCTCTGATGAGGAGGCACAACGGGTGGCCCACCTTCTGAATTGCTCTCTCGGAGCCTTCCCTCTTAAATACTTGGGCCTTCCGATTTCCCCTCTTAAGTTGTTGGCTAAAGATTTTGCCCCGGTTGTGACTAAAGTTGGCAATAGAGTTTTGCCGTGGCGAGGTCGGTACAATTCCAGGCAGGCAAGGTTGCCCTCACCAATTCCTGCCTTTCCTCGCTCCCGATGTTCCTTATGGGATTCTATCTGCTGTCCGAAGGGACACACTCGGGCTTCGATAAGCACAGGGGTGCTTTCTTTTGGAACTCCTCAGATAATAAACGTAAATACAGGATGGTTAAGTGGGATCTCATCTGTAGACCCAAGAGCATGGGGGGTCTAGGCATCATCAACACCAGAATCATGAAAAAATGCTTGTTACTAAAATGGTGGTGGAAGATTATGACCCTTGATGACCGTCTCGTGTGGCTTAATATCCTAAAAGCGAAATATTTCCCTTCTTCCAACCCTATGCTCGCTACCGCTTATGGTGGCTCTCATTTCTGGCGCCAGCTGGTTAGCATCAGACCGACTTTTGAGTCCCTTGTGAAGTTTGTTGTTCGTAATGGTATGTCCACGCGTTTTTGGTTAGATTGGTTGGTTGGTGACACCACGCTGGCGGTGGCCCACCTGACTCTGTTCTCGTTTTGTGCTGACCCTGAGATCTCTATTTTTGAGCTCTTGGCTCAGGGTTGGGTTCTTGACTTCTGGCGCTCTCTTTCCCCAGTAGAGTTGGAAGATTGGCATCGTCTTATTGCCTACTTCCCCCTGCTCTCGGAGGTAGAGGACTCCGTGGTTTGGCCCCATGCCTCTTCGGAGCGTTTTTCGGTTAAGTCGGCTTATTTGAAGCTTATCGCTGGTTCCCGCACGGAAAAGTTTAAGTCCATTTGGTCTGCCCGCATACCTCCTAAGATCAAGGTCTTCCTCTGGCAAGCTTACTGTCGCAAACTTCCAGCGGCTGACCAGATTAAGAAGAGGAATGGTCCGGGCTCGGACTCCTGTCAACTTTGCGGTGCCCTTGAGAACACTGAGCATATCTTTTTCCACTGTTCCTTGGCTAAATTCATATGGAGTTGTATTAGACTTTGGCTTGGGGTTAATTGGTACCCATCCTCCTTTGGTGATTTGAGACAGTGCACCAACTCCCTAGTAGGCCGGTCTAAGAGGGTTTTCATGGTGGGCTGGGCTGCGATTTGTTGGGCGCTCCGGACTACTAGGAACAAGTTCACTATTGAGCATATTTTCCCTACTAACCCTGTCAACTGCTTATTTAAAGCTACTATCTTTTTGCAGCAGTGGAGATCATTGATTAAGGATGGGGATCTACAGGCTTTCGATGACATGCTATCCAGAATGAATTCTACGGCGTCTACCCTGCTGCGGCATTCTAGGCGAAATCCTCCTCAGTAGTCTTGGCTGGTGCTTGGGTGGCCTGCGTGCCAATTAGGCTGGATGCCTTGTATCTGCACTTCCTTTGCGGCTTGTTTAAACTTCTGTGGTTTCGTGGTGGTTGTGACTCTGCCTGGTGGCTTTATTTATAAAGTCGGGCTATCGCTTTTTTTCTAAAAAAAATATTGTGTGCGGTTTTGTGAGTGAGACGAAACTACTGTGTACACACGACGTCCCCGTGCTCGATCCTCATATACGATGCAACATCTGCGGTGTGTT
>NW_025241619.1:0-1898 GCF_018294505.1 Triticum aestivum
GGTTGATCCGATGCCTTCCTTTATATGTGTGAACTCGGAAGTTTTCACGAGTCATACTCATCTGGTATTTCACCAGGTAAAACTTTCAACACTAATGCCTTTATCAAAGCGAATAGTGAATGGAAGGTTATACATTGAAGAAGTGGGAGTCGACCTTGAACCTTGCGTTCATGCCCAGGGACACGATGTATAACTTATCATGGAAGCTGCTCGTAAAAATAATTATTCCTTTGGTATAAGTTCATCTTATATCTGGGATCTGGCCTTTTGCAATCGTGGTTCCGACCATGATCTCCTTTAAATACCATTTCTCGGACAAGTTAAAACAATTGTCTTCTATGGATCAATACACCAGTCCAACCTTTATTTTGATCTTGTGTTGAGTATTACCCCCCCTGGTATCTCGAGATTATCATGGTACTTCATAACTTCTTATGAGTTCTTCATCAAGTGCTACCTTACCACTGATTCCAATTTTTCACGGGCTCTGAGTTATTAAACACTCAAAGACACCGATAACTGAACCGAGTCCGCTCTACGGTTCAACAACTCTTCAGTAAGCTTCTATAAGTATGAGTTTGTACCCGATCACGCCATTCCTAGCCTGTTTGGCTACATCATTGCCGTGATGATTCTAACTGTGCTACCTGGTCCTTATTCTCGGAGCACCAATTTGCGACGATAGCTAAGCTTACGTCGATCTTCCTCGTCATATCATTTCGCCTTGAACAACGAGCTAGATTTCAAGTTTGTGTTGTACCCTTGGTTCCAATAACCGTTCACTTCATCATTACTTTGACTTGATGTCGTCGCCGATCGATTACATCTTCATGAACTCTCGCGACAAAGGTGCTTGATGTCGTCGCCGATCGATTACATCTTCATGAACTCTCGCGACAAAGGTGTCGTGATCATCAACATTCTGAGTTCATCCAGGATATCAATTGAATTCATGATGAGAAATACCATCCTTGCCCTCGATGAATTGTATTATCATCGACCACTTTATTGCCTTCCCACCAACACAAGCTTGTTCATGTTTGGTGTTATACCTTGAGTTCCTTGCTATCCTGCAATTTTTCTTCTTTACCTTGGAGTATTACCATCCCTTATGTCGAGAATGTTCTGAGATTTGTTCCACCTCTTGAGAATTCTTGACATGGAAATACCTCTCACCATCACCATTCTTTCTTGGTCCCCGTGTTAATTCCAACAAGTGAACGGTGTTGTTTGGATTCTTTCCTTCTAGCAACCCTATTTTTGAAGTTAATGGTCAAAAGTTTATTCTTAGGCTATTGATTACTGAATCACCATTCTGACATTGGTCGTGCAACCCAACCCATATTTCGGGCGCACCTTTCAACCAATGTTTACTTGTGTATGTTTTCCTCGAGCATACTTCCTTATATCATTTGATCTGACAAATGTTATCTCCTTGTTCACCTAATGGTGGAAATCCATCTTTTGGGAATATCGGTGAATTGCCGCTGAGTTCACCAGACACCTCCTTGTCCTCTCCTTGGTTTAATGGTGAACTATTGCTTCAGAAACCCGCTCCCATAGTTCATTTTCCAAGAAGCTTGCAATGCCATTTCAACGATTTGTGTTGCGCCTTTTCTTCTCAGACATCCTGAATCTCAGGTATCCTGACACCAATCGGATCTGAATCTCGGTCAGATATGATGGTTGGGACACCTTTCCAAGAGTTATGATGTTGATCCTTTGATGACCCGCTAACATGATGTCATGCCTAGCACCCCCCCCCCCCGGCTGGAGGACCTATCAATATAGATTCCTTTTCAGCAAGGTTATCCATTCATCCATGAGGAAATTGTAAGACTTATTCTACAAGTTATTCCAGATGGATCCTTCGTGATTCCAAAGTCTGATCTTCACCT
>NW_025241619.1:1908-3292 GCF_018294505.1 Triticum aestivum
CGAGAAGCTTGCAATGCCATTTCAACGATTTGTGTTGCGCCTTTTCTTCTCAGACATCCTGAATCTCAGGTATCCTGACACCAATCGGATCTGAATCTCGGTCAGATATGATGGTTGGGACACCTTTCCAAGAGTTATGATGTTGATCCTTTGATGACCCGCTAACATGATGTCATGCCTAGCACCCCCCCCCCCGGCTGGAGGACCTATCAATATAGATTCCTTTTCAGCAAGGTTATCCATTCATCCATGAGGAAATTGTAAGACTTATTCTACAAGTTATTCCAGATGGATCCTTCGTGATTCCAAAGTCTGATCTTCACCTAAAGGCCATGTCAATGCTATCTCGAAGCATGTCTGCGAGACTCTGATTTTCAACAAGAACATCCGAAGCCCAATGCTAAATGTTTCTTGCTCAATTATCCGAACACCGTTGTATGGGTAATGTCATGAAATTTCTCTCCCCTTACCTAAAGGGTTTTCTACATTATACCCTGTCATGGATATCATGCTCTGCTTATCCTTGGGAAGGATATACCCCCGAAATATGTGTTTAAACACATTTTTCCTTTCCATTGTTCTGTTTAAACATAATAATCACTTTTCCTTTCCATTGGTTGGTTTAACCTTTCTTGAGGTCTATATAATCTAAGCAGTATTATTCTCCTGCTTATATAAACACCTCGGTGTACAACTCTGTCAGTAAGACCCTGTTACTATTGTTGATGGCATTTCAGTAACCACCGATGGACGAGAACTTTGCCTATTGGTCCGCCTCGTTTCAACGAGCAGGAAAATGGTTCTCCTTGTCCCTCGCCTTGGTACTGATGTTGTTGCCGACATAACTGACTTGGTACTCTCTGACATGCCTTGCTATCATGACCGTGAAGAATGTCACTGCTCCTATTAAAAAAAAACCACATGGTGGGCCCATAACCCACAGTTCCACAGGATCGAAACCTGACTCTCCTATACACCCTGTTGCCAAAGTTATTCCTATAGCTTGACTTCGTATGTAATTTGCGAGCCACCTTCCTAGTGATCAATTCTGGTATCGGACACAATACTTATTCCTGTTGCTCTGAACCCCATTCACACTCTGTTTCAGGCAATGAACGATTGCCTATCCGCTTGAAACTTCTTATTGCACCGTCTTACTTTGCTCTCGATGTGTTTCATTTGTTCAACTCGAGAGATACTCATATGTTCATACTTGGGAAACCCCCAGAAGATTTTCCCTTGTAACATCCTATCGTTGTAGAGCTGCCCCTTACCTATTCGTAAGTACGATGGAGATCCCGAAGAAAGGATGACAAATTGATCATGGTGACTTGAAGCAGTGAAATGAAGACATCAACGAAAGGGATCAACCTCTTCGAAAGGG
>NW_025241620.1:0-3292 GCF_018294505.1 Triticum aestivum
TCAAAGTCTATATGATGTCTTGAGATGATTGGTGCGGATACGGTCATTGTTGCAATTTCATGTGGTCGTGGACCTGATCACTTCGCGGTTTTCTTTTTTCTCGCTGAGCATAGCTTTGGTCCTGTATGGCTTTCCTATTTGCTGGTGTGCTTTTGTGTGCGTCTGTTCATGTTGGGTGTGTGCATCCTAGTTATGCAGAGTCTGGGTGTGTACTGAATTGTGTTTTGTACCCTATTGATGCTTCATTTGAGCTAATTAAATTCACCCTTTGTCGAAAAAGAACATTCTTGAGAATAACATGATTCAACTTTTGAAACGAAGGGTGTAAGATCCTTTCATCAAATTTTCCCAAGCTTTACTGTTAATCGTGCATGAGCAACAAAGATCCATAGGAAATGTAAAGTTTAATCTTGAAATTTGAAGAAGTTAGTGTTCACTTCAAACTGGTACTCAAAGATCACCGATGCATTTGTTTACCTGGAAAATTAATATAGATAGAAATCATAGCAAAGGCCAATGCCTCGCTTTACGTTGGCCAAGCCTGCAAGCCATCTAGAAAAAAGCCGTTATTAGCAAGGTTAGTTTAGGACGCTAATACTTAGTCCGATTAATTCTAATTTACATTAGCTTGCGTGATAACTGAAAATTTTAAAAATAAAGTAAATTTAGAGTATGGGTAGTGACTAAAAACTTGAATATAGTAGATTATTTTATGGCTTCCAACATCATGAAACTATTCTCTTTCCTTCTCGACAAGAAAAATACTATAGGCTTTCCTCCTCCCATCGGCACCGCCATAGGTCCATCCCATCTTCGATTGCCTCAGGGACATGGAGGTGTGGAGGACCTCAGCTCCCCGCCGGCAGGAGGGACCCCATTCTTGTTCTTGTTAGGTTTAACGTCTTGGTTGGGGCTGTGTGGCGAGGGGCGATGATAGCGTTGCGCCTTCGGCTCGCTCCCGTTCTTGTAGTCGTTGCTAGGTGCTCCATAGGTTTTTTGTAATTTTTATTACTTCTGGTGTTCTTTGTATTGCCAGGCACATCCAACTTATTTGCACGGTTTCTCACGCATAAAAAAGCATCATGAAATTATTTGCACGGTTGATCATCGTCCTTGATCTTCCTAATAAAAGACCGAGGTAACTACACTACATGTGTCTGAACTTGTCATGGATGTTCACTTTAGTGGCTGAACTTGAAAAATACATTGAACTAGTTTCATAACTTGGCATGGACGTGCACATACGGTTCAAAGCATACATGTATACGCCCACCATGCAGACAAGGCACGCCAGCGTGCATGGGGCCCGCTGTCAGCGAGAGTATGGCAGGGCGGAGGGCTTGTGACCCTTTAATTGCGGAAAACCTCTGAATTTATTTACAAAAAAGCCCTTGGAGAGAACCAACAAAATTTATGGAAATATAAAAAAAATCATGTAGTACATAAAAGTGTTCATGTTCTAATAACTTTTTGTGTTGTGTTCAAAAGTTTATATAGTATAAAAGTTTTTGTGTGTTTTTTTAAATGAGCCTAGTGCGCCCTCAGATTGCAGATCCTCGCATGAATAATATTTGAATCTTATAAATATTTTTATACACTAAGTATATTTTAAATTGTATGATATGTTTGAAAATAACACGTGAGTTCTTTTTAAAATGAGATGTACATTTTGAAATTATGTTTGTTATACAGTCATATACACTAAGTATACTTTAGAAATATGAGACCTTTTTGGTTGGAGTGCTACCAAGGCTGCTATATAACCTTTGGCCGCATGTTTGAATCACCGACCCGGCACTATTTTTTGCTGGATCAAATTTCATTACATTATGCGTTCCGTCTGGTGTATATAAATAATACTCCCTCCGTTCCGAATTACTTATCGCACATATGGATATATCTAGATGTATTTTAGTTCTAGATACATCCATTTCAGCGACGAGTAATTTGGAACGGAAGGAGTATGAATCTTTTCATGGCAGCATATTTCAATCGGTTGACTGACTAGTAACGCGTGCATGGTAAAAGCTGGTCGTGTGTTCGAACACCCACCAGACCACTGGTTTTCATTTTTATTATATATATAAATGTGTGTTGTTTCTCTTTGAGGGCCTACGTGTAAGGAAAAATTATTACAGGGGGTTTTACGATAAACTTGGTCACATGCCCACTTTTCTGGCGACCAATCACTGACAGCGGGCCCCATGCCACGCTGGAACACCTCATCAGCGTTGTGGACGTATAAATATGATATTTGAAGCGTATTTGCACTTTCATGCCAAGTTATGGAACTAGTTCGATGTATTTTTCAAATTCAGGCACTAAAGTGAACATCCATGACAAGTTCAAGCACCACCGATGTATTTACCTTTAAAAGACCATCATAAATTTTGCAAAATTTGTGTAAGCTAGATACTCCCTCCGTCCTAAAATACTTGTCATCACAATGGATAAAAATGGATGTATCTAGAACTAAATATGTCTAGATACATCCCCTTTTATTCATTTTGATGACAAGTATTTTCGGACGGAGGGAGTACTAGAAAACAATATGTTTATAAAAAAAATGTTGCATAGTGTGATTTATTTTTAAAGAAAAAATTAAAAGACCATCTGATCTATTTGTCACAGATCAACCATACAAGACAAAAAAATTACAACTAGATCCCTAGGCTACCTCACTCATCCAATCTACTCCCTTCGTTCCTAAATATTTGTCTTTTTAGATATTTCAAATGGACTATCACATACAGATGTATATAGACATATTAGAGTGTAGATTCATTCATTTTGCTTCATATGTAGTCATTTGTTGAAATCTTTAAAAAGACAAATATTTAGGAACGGAGGGAGTAGATTCGAGCCAACTAGATCTCCTGGATGGGCCCATGGTGCGCCGCCGCAGCTGCTCCAGTAGCCTATCGACTGCTAGATTCGAGCGAGCGTTATAGTCTAACAGGCACTGTCAAACAACTCGGAGATGAAGTCGTAGTCGCCAGATTCGAAGTCAAAGAGTTGAGAGCCTCCAAGCTGACCAAGCCGACGCAGAAGCACTAGAACATGGCACAGCGTGGCTGCTCCCTAAGACGAAAGCAAACAAGCCAGCCTCCCAAAGCCTGCACAAACTCTCGAAGATTCCAATTGATGCTGCATAAGCCGCTGCCCTGACATGGACGAAGCTCGAGCACAAAACGGACAACGGTACTGCTGCCGCCGCCGCCGCCTCCACAGCAATACCAGGCCCAATATCCGTTGGTCCTTCAGTGCTGAAGCCCGGTGAGCCGTCGTTGAG
>NW_025241621.1:0-3292 GCF_018294505.1 Triticum aestivum
ACAAATCAAATTGGAAGAATCATCAACCAAACTATTAAAAAAATCAGCAACTGAAAGCAGCAGAACAACACTTAAACATATTATTACCCCATGATTCGGGCATTTGTAGAAGACTCGACCAGGGTTGAGGATTGTGGTTGAGACTCGACGAATGATTCTGCGTGATTTGCAGCAGTGGCACCACACCAATAGCAGCGGGTTGCGATGCGCAACCGGCTGCGGTGTGCATGCCGGCGAGGGTGTGATGAGACCCACAGGAGATGGTACAGGTGGCGACTTGGCGCATATCTGGTTGTTGCCTTCTGAAGAGCAGGTGGACTAGCAGCCGATGGACATGGTTGCTGCAGCCAGAGCTTCTGATGCTAGGCAGAGTAAGTAGAGAAGAGGAGAAGAGAATGTTGGATATGTCAGTTCCATTACTTGCGGAGTAGCATAGCACCATATATAGTCATAATCTAGGTTTGGATTCGAACCAGCTACAGGAGCATGTCTCTCTTTTTTCTAAAACTCAGCAATGTCTCTTTACTGGTACACTAGCTTGTTCTGTATGCCTTCTCAAGTCTTTGATTTTCTTTCCCTTTTTTGCGAGGAAGGAAGGAGGACAAAATTGAGAGTTCCTGGGACTTGAACCCAAGACTTCTCAGTTGAAAACCAAGGGTGCTAGTCACTTATGTGGCAAACGTTCCCTGGGAGGAGGACGGCAGACGAATGCATTTTCCTTGTAGTTTTAGTTGCGACACAAGATCGAACGGTCGCAGTTTCGGGAATGTTAGCAGGCGAACGAGCCCTGTTTTTCTTTTCTTCCTATATATAAAGAAGTATGCTACTTGGTGTCGGCTTAGTCAACAAATTATTGTGACAACCTTGACCGTTGGATTGACATTCAATATCTGTCGTGTTTCTTCAGTCTCTTCTTCCTCGAGCCATCAAAGCCAAACCAGTGCCGGTGGGACCGCCTGCTCCCTCCTCCCACGGCTGGCTGTGCTGCCGCGCATGCATCATGGCCACATTGCACCCTAAAACTTTGCGCATCTTCCCCGGCTCCTGTTCGTTCCCGTCTGAGGCCTCACCATCGTCCTCCGCCTTGGTTCGCTCTCCGTGGTGCCACCCTCCGGTGTTGTCAACATGGTCAACAACCGAGAGGAATAAGGAGATGGCTGTACATGGTGAGGATGACAGTAGGGATCCAATAGCGCGCGCAGTAATTTTGTTTTTTCAGGATGGAGAATGGTATCAACTGGGTTGTGCGGGACCTGTGCCCGTCTAGCCCAGGATTTTATTTCATATGTTTAGCACATGACCAGCCCAGTTTGTTTTTTTCCTTTCTGAAAATGGCTAGCCAGCAATTTTGTTTTTTGCAGAATAACCAACGTAGTCCTACTTGCTTTTCTACGCCCTGCTGGGCCGGAAATCTTTCAAGACGAGGAGGGATGCATTTTGCCCAGAAAATGGGCTATAAGTAATAAGAAATGGGCTATAAGTAATAATAAATGGGCTGTAAAATGAAAAAATATAGCAAACATGCAATTAGTTCCAAAATACTTTTTTCTTCCGGATTTTGATATTTTAAATTTCATTGTTTTTGTGCGGGTAAAATTTCATTGAATTTAAATTAAGGTATGTTTAGTTTTAAAATTAATTTTAATTTGGCTAGAAATTTCGGGTTGTATGCTGTTTGGGACAGATTTGGAGGCTGATTTGCAGGTCTACTAGGTTGACGTGTACGAAAGGCTTTGTCAACTTAGTCCACAAACAATTCTAGCAGCAGTGATCGTTGGATGTTAATCCAACGGCCGTGCTGCTTCATCAATATCTGATCTTCTTGCTCCAGCCACCCAAACCAGCGTCGGTGGGACTGCCTGCTCCCACCTCCCACCGCCGGCTGTGCTGCCGCACTGGCTGCACCACCCCGCCCTACTTCATTGCTGGCCAGGCCATTCCTCTACTCGCCCACACCTCCTGTTATTTTTTAGTGATGGCAGCCGGACCAGTAAACCCTCGTACTCCCCACAGCATGGGCAACCATTGCCGAGTCTTCCCCGGCTCCGTGTTGTTCCCTTCTTACGCCTCGCCGTCGTCCACCGCCATGGAGCTCTCGGCGCGGCCAGGTCAACGTGGTCAACGAATGACATCCATCAGACATGGAGTGTACGTGGAGAGGCTGACAGCTGGGTCCACGGCCGCACACAAGGAAATGCCTCCTTATTATGCGCAAAATAATTATTGTTCTACCTGACATCTGGGACCCACTGAAAGGGCCTCTGTATTTCACGAAAAAAACATGTCCCCTCAACCTGACAGGTCGGACCCACCAGCTATCTTCGCACGCAAGGAAGTGCCTTCTTATTACACACAAAAATATGAATACACCCCCTGCCAACTGGAACCCAACAAAGTGGGAGGCTGACTTGTGGGCCTACCAAGTTACCGTATGATGTTCATCCAACGGCCGTAGTGCTTCTTCAATCTCTGGTCTTCTTGCCCTAGCCGCCCAAACCAGCGTTGGTCCTGCCTCCCGTGGCCGGCTATGATGTCACGGAGGCCTCACCGCCCCCTACTACTTCCACTGCTGTCCAGGCCATCCCTCTACTCACCCACACCCCCTGTTATTCTGCGGCAACTGCAGCATCACACCACAGCTAAACCAGTGAACCCTCATACTCCTCTATGCGTGGGTATCCACTATCGCGTCTTCCCCGGCTCTGCGTCGTCCCCTTCCTAAGCCTCGCCGTCATCCACCGCCCTGGTGCTCTCGGTGCGGCGTGGTCAATGTGGTCAAGGAACGACTTCCATCGGAAGAGTACTATACGTTGATAGGCTGACAGATGGGTCCACGGCAGCCGCAAGGAATTGGCTCCTTATTACACGCAAAATAATTATTCCTCCAGCTGACAGCAGGGACCCACCAGATGGGCAATCGTATTTCGCGAAAAAACATTTCCCCCCTTAATGTTGCGACCCACCAGCTACATCTTCGCACGCAAGGAAGTGCATCTAGACAAAAAAATGATTCGCTCCCCTGACTGCTGGGACCCACCAGCTACATCTTCGCACGCAAGGAAGTGCCTCACCCACCTGTCGAAGTGTACGTAGCATTGTCATTCTAGTCGCGAACGTGTATGTACATACTGGTCGATGTAGAGGCGCGCACGTGTCGTAGTAGATGCGCGCATGTAGCATGTACACGTACGTACAACAGCCAGTGTGCACGAAAGAAAATACGGCCACGTACGTACATATGGGAGGAGTCTCGAACGCCTACTCGCGCATACGTACGGCCAGGGCGCATGTA
>NW_025241622.1:0-3292 GCF_018294505.1 Triticum aestivum
ATATATATATATATATATATATATATATATATATATATATATCATCGAATGTCTCACAACCAACACCATTAATTATTCACACATACACATGTATATACATATATAATTTCTCCTACATATGTTGCCTTGGTGCCTCCGGAGCACGATGACAAGTGGTTCATGGGGGCGGTAGCGGGTAATAGTATTCTCCTTTGGGATCTATGACCTGGTCAAGCAAAAATCCGGCTATTTCCTCTTGAAGTGCTAGTATGCGGTCCGATGGTAGGAGCTTATCCCGCACTTCTCTGAATTGTTAAGAAGGAGATCAATATGCATGTGTATTAGTTGTGTGACTAGATATCAATAATGGTGTGAATAGTATTCTGACAAACGTACACAGTCCTATCTATCAGATCTGCTCCTTTCGGACGCCATCATGCGAATGTTCTCGCAAACGTAGAATGCACACAGATTATTCCCCTACGCCTGCTTCAGGGCCTTTACGAGAATGGAATTGAATCAGATAATGATTAATCAAGCATGATAATTAATTAATTAATGGTATTGAAACAAGAATTAAAGAGATGGTAGCTAGCTAGTACTACTTAATTACTTACCTTTGGTCGATGCCAAAACAACTTTTTTCCCCAGTTGCCTGGAGTCACCTTGATGAACTTTGCCCATGCCCTGCCCACCGGCAAACAAAATTAATAAATGGGTTATTAAATAGTTCATATTAGGAAATGACGAACTAATAATAGGCCGAGATATAGTTAACAATGATTGAAATTACCTGTTGACTATCCCCTTCACGATGGTGTAGTCTTTACCTTCTTTAGTTAGTGAGTCCAGTAATTCAACTTTTCCTTCCTCAACTTTAATGTCTAACAAGATCCAGTGCCAACTGCACGCGCACACGTTTGCATGTCTTAATTAAGATGGCAAAGAAAAACAAAATTTGTAGTACAAGACAGTGTGACTCACGGGAAGTTGTAAGGAAGTAGTATATCTTAATTGCTATTGAGGCGCTTCAAGAACTCTAGCATACTTTCCTCTACACCTGCTTGATAAAATGGAAGCTTCCATATGTCCTCATTAATGGTATTTGGGTCAATGAACCCAATGCCATAGCGTCCAGATTTTTTCATTTCATACATCTTCATCCTGCATATAATACCACAGAAAAGAATATAGTGAGGATAATTACATGTAATGATTGATCAAAATTATCACTACATAACTAGCTTGTGACCTAAATTACAGAAAGAAATCACTTACAGACAATAGCAACTGACGATAGACTTGTCGAGTGCGTCTTGATTGTATAACTGAAATAGTTCTGGATACTCAATGGCCAGAGCTTTCTCATGGTAATAATGCTCCTCCTTGACATTCACCATGAGGGACACTCGATTGGAAATCTTGGTAATGTTCATGTACCATTTATGCAATTCATACATTCTCATTGGGAGGTCCTTGACCTTGTCTGGATGGACCAAAGGTTGGCCCCGGACATATTTCCATTTTATTTCCGATTCTCTAAGCGGAGACATGGGCTCGATTTTGAGGAGTTGTCCAACAGTGATCTTGAGCATTTCAGCCTGCATTATATGCTCCTCCGTTATTACCACATCGCCCTGCTGGGGAACGCTAACGGTTTGCCCACAATAATATTTGGCGCGCGTACTCCTCTCATGTGTTGTTGGCACAACAAGTGGGGGGGTCGCTTGTGCCGCCTGTTCTCCCAGCTGGGGAACGGTTTTCTCGCATTTTTTGCCAGCTGCTTGTTGGCTCGAGCTCGAGCTCGCTTCCTTCTGTAGCCGTACTCGATGTAGCTTCCTGATTTGACACTCATAGTCTGAGTCAACAGGCTTGGGAGCTGGTGCTCTAGCCATACGAATGAAGTGGTCAATCGTTTTCTCAGGCACTTTCTCCTTTGGCGGCGGTGCCGGTTTCGGTCGAAAATGGGCGTCCACTTGGGCATGCACTATGGCTGCGTTTTGGTCCTCGGTCATGTCGTAAGGCTTCTGAGGAAGAGGAGCGAGGCTTGTACCATATTTATATCGCTTGTCTCCGCCTGTACTTCCTGTACTACCTTGACTTGTGCCGCTACACACCATAGCTGCGGCGTGTCTCTTCTGCGATTGCTGAGACGGCTGACGTGGCTGACGCTGTGCCGGACTTGAAGCAGGAGGAGTGACCTGATGCTGTGCCAGACATGAAGGAGGAGGAGTCTGCTCAAGCGTTCGGGGACTTGGAGGAGGTGGCGGACTTCGAGGAGGAGTCGGCTCACGCGTTTGTGGACTTGGAGGAGCGGGAGTCTGCTGACTCGGTGGCGGACTTCGAGGAGGAGTCGACAGACGATGCGGTGTCGGTGGACTTGGAAAGATGATGCAATCCTTTCTCCATAGGATGATACGATGTACGGCATCTCCCAGTGTGCGCTCGCCATCACCTCCAGCAATGTCAAGTACTAGCAACGAATATGGCTCCACCACTTCATCAACCATGACACAAGCATAGCCCTCTGGAATCGGGATGCAATGGAAGGTTGCTTCAGGGGTAATTGTGAAAGCAACATCGTCCGCCACCTTCATGGATATGTTCTTCATTTTGGAGTGTAGCTCACAGTTAGTGTTCTCTATGATGTCATCCACAGGGTGGTATGTATCCAGCAGTGCGTAGCCCGGGGTAGAACCAACGCTGCTTCTCGGCATGGATGGTATGGTGCTGTCCAATGATGGACGATCATCCGCTTGCTGCTGCCGCTACTGAGACCCCCTTTCCTAGCTAAGTGAGTCGATCTGCTGCTGCTGGAATTTGAGTGCCAAGTCCGTGTGCCTTGCTTATAGGCCTTGAAGGCGTTCTGCGTCCTGCTTCCTCTGCTCCTCCTCCAGCTTCCTCTTCTTCTCCTCCTCCATCTTCTTTCTTGCACGGGACCTGTAGTCGTCATTCCAGTCCGAAAAGCCCTCATACCAGGGAATAACGCCCATGCCTCATGTTCTTACCGGGTGTTCAGGATTTCCCAGGGCACGCGTAAGCTCGTCGTTCTCTCTGTTGGGCGTGAACACCCCCGCTCGAGCTTCTTCTATTGCATCAAGTATCTTTTGTTCGGCTCCTTTTAGACTTGCCTTCTTCAAAACCAGGCCTGTCTTCGGGTCCAACGCCCCCCCATGCGCATAGAACCAAGTTCTGCACCTGGGGGGCCAGCTCCTATTAATCGGAGTGACCCCTGCACCCTCCATATCTTGCTCAGAGTTATCCCACTTAGGCATTCCCACCGTGTAGCCACCTAGACCCAACCTATGGAACT
>NW_025241623.1:0-3292 GCF_018294505.1 Triticum aestivum
CGACCAGTTTGCTTGCTTACTACAAGAGTCAAGCGAGAGCAGCTAGTTTAGAAGGAAAAGGACACCTGGGGCTATTCGGCCTCACTTGTCAGAGACTGAACTACCGCTCGCTTACTTGCTGATCAAGGAGGTCATTTCCACTTACTCTAAGCATAGAAGGAAGAAGATTGAAAAACTAACAAAAAAATTGTCTTCAACCCTACTTACTTATAGGCTGACTTGGCCCAGGAAACAAGGTTCTATTAGGCTTGCAGGGCTTAAAAAAGAATGAGCTAGATCGCAGGTATTTGGATACGAGGTAGTAGCGGGGTCTAGTCGAAGCGGTGCGCAAAGTGTACAAAGGCGAGTCTCACGGGCAGCGGCACGTGAGGGGTCTCCCGAACTTCATGGACCCAATCTTGATTCATTGGCTAGCTGCCATTTGTAGCGCGCGTACTCTGATCCTCTTCTACGAATCTTCAAATCTCTTTACTGAGCGAGACTTCATCTATAACCCTAAAAGTGGATTTGGATTCCCATTTATTCTTTGAATGACAGCTTCAACTAGGCTCCACCTTAGAGAGGGTTTTCGATTTGAATCAAGATAGGGTCAGGGGCGCGTCGGAACAGTAGCTGCTTAGTCTCATCCGAGAGTCCAATCTCTTTTGTGCTTGCTTTTGTGTCTTTGAATAAAAAAGAAAGAAGGGGGTCGATTTAGGCTCCTTCCCTTCCACTGCATAGATGCGCTATCAGGTACTACGAGCCCTCTGTCCCACGCATCTAACCAGCTCGTGTGGTTCACCGGTTCCACCGAAAACTCTCATTTGTTGAAGCGGAGCATAGTGTGGCGTCGAGCGAGAAAGGTCTCTTTTTTGGTTTATTCACTGATCTGAAATGAAACTTAGCACTTGTTTTTTTATTGATTCCTGGGGCTAGGCGTTCGCAGAATCAGTCTATCCGAACCGCATACGCACTTTTCAGATCAGTGATGGCCTCTCCAGCAGAGCTGGGCGCCGGGGCCCTGGATGCGCTAGCGATCGGCACATTAGGGGAGTACTTGCCCTGGTTTCTCAGCCTGGTATCCTTATCCTCGCGTTCATGATATCTACATTCAACTGTGCCCCGGGGACATGGTCGAAGCACGCCCGCCCCGTGTGCGTCTTTCACGACATGCTCTGGTCCCGGGTTTCTTCTTGTGGTCTTCTAGCGTTAGAAGAAGTCGTGTCCGTCCCGGACATCTGCAACATCCTCTCACGCCTTTTTTGGGGGGACAAACAAAGATCAGGAAAAGATGGACCGAACCCATTCGGTGACTTTCGCAGTTGCCCTCACTGAACCGACTTGGATCTGAACTACGATTCAGATCAAGTCTTACCGAAATTGGATTTCCTTTTCGTGCCATATGTCACTTAGACTTTACTTTTTCCCCTTTCCGCCCTTTCCTCTATTTGTTCGATAGGGTCTTCGTTTTATTCGAATTCTAAACCCATTGTCGTCCATAGTTTCCTTGTCGACGCGAAGGGGCCAGCAGCCCCCAAACCAAAGTCTGAGATCAGAACTCATACCGCGGTGGTGGCTTGAAGGCCGCATGCAAGTTCTGAAATATTTAGAGAGTATGTGTTAGTACGAGATCGCGCTATCAACTTATTTCATCTTTCTCGATGATTAGAACAAAATTGTATCCCTTAGGAACCGTACATGCACCTTTGTTTGGATGCCGATCTAATATTGTTACAATACGAAATACTTGAAGGCCACACGCAATTGACTCACCTACATTTTATGCTCCCACCCTTTTGTAGAAAAAGCCTCTACCTCTGGGGAAGTGCTCACATCAACTCCAATTTGGATGGAGCTTCTCGATGGGTTAGAGCGTTTGCGAACCAAAAAGGGGAAAAACCCATCCTCCAAAGTAGGTGGAAGCAGTCATCCCGTGGGGAGAGACTCAAGAATAGAAGTGATCTTGTTCTGTTCAGTGCCGCCTCTTCCTCGGCCATTCAAGAAAGGGATTTGCTTCTTCTTACAGGTCCTTGAGAAAAAGAAGAAAGATAGGAAAGAAATTAGGGCGTTGCCGAAGGCAATGGTCCAGCTTGTGTGAATGGATTTCATTGTTTTTTTAGATTCCACTATTTGTTTGATAGCAAGCAAACTCTCCCAATTTAGGACCTTCAGTGATCTTACAACGAACATTGTAAATGGCAATCAACGAATTCTGGCGAAATAGAAGATCTACGGGTCACCATAGTCTTCTGATACACAAATAGGATTCCGCACTCTTAAACAAGAGGTTGGCACTTAGCATAAGGAAAGGGAAGAGTAAGGCCATCATTGACTAGAGCTACTGATATCTTGGGACACTATGTGAAATAGCTACGATATGCTCGCTATTCTGTAATGGAGATCACATTGGTGGGGATATAGGCCGATACGTCTCCAGCTTGTGTTTCAATCACGGGTAACGCAGTCGAGCTACCTGCACCTGTCTGGTCCGATCGTTTAGCAGCTCTTTCTAAGAGACGGGAATGTAAATAGAAAACATCTCCTGGGAAAGCCTCACGGCCTGGTGGTCGACGTAACAATAATGACATTTGTCGATATGCCACTGCCTGTTTACTTAGATCATCATATATAATTAATGCGTGCATTCCATTATCGCGGAAATATTCCCCCATGACACACCCTGAATATGGGGCCAGAAATTGCAGAGGAGCAGGACCCGAAGCGGTGGCTGCTACAAGAATGGAATATTCCAAAGCATTCACTTCTGAAAGAATTTGATCTAATTGTGCCACAGTCGAGCGTTTTTGTCCAATCGCAACATAGACACAATACAATGTATCACTCTCATTTGTGCCCCTTGAGTTCATTTGCTGTTGGTTTAATATAGAATCGATAGCTATTGCAGTTTTTCCAGTTTGTCTGTCCCCGATTATAAGTTCTCGTTGACCACGGCCTATAGGAACCAGGCTATCCACTGCTTTTAAGCCTGTTTGTATGGGTTCGTGCACAGATTTACGTTCAATAATCCCTGGGGCTTTCACTTCGACACGTCTTCGTTCGTGATCGCTTAGAGCCCCTTTTCCATCAATAGGTACTCCCAAGGCATCGACCACACGGCCTAACATGGCCTTTCCCGCAGGAACATCCACAATAGATCCAGTGCGCTTGACAAGATCTCCTTCTTTAATAGCGGTATCACTACCAAAGACAACAATACCTACATTCTCATTATCAAGATTTAAGGCGATTCCTTTCACATCGCTGGCTAATTCCACCATTTCTCCTGCTTGAATCTCGTTCAATCCATAAACAC
>NW_025241624.1:0-3291 GCF_018294505.1 Triticum aestivum
AAAGGTAGATTTTATTATGAATGCTACGTATATGCATAATGTTCGGTAATAGATATTGTTATTTAGAGCTTTCCAGGGCCCACAACACAGAGTGTTCTCCTATTCTTTTTCCTCGCATCCTCACCATGAGTTCGAGTGTAGGCTGCCTGGTAGTTGTCCTTTATTTCTCTTCTTTTTCTCCACTTAGAACCATGGCCATCTGAATAGGAGTTAGCTCACCCTCGCGAGACCAAATTTAGATTCATGGTGCATTGTGATTACTAGCTTCGTTTGGCAGAGATAGAGAAGTATCCTGTCAACTTACAGGAGGCCCTTACAAATACTTTATGTTCTTCTTGTGTCTGAACGCAACTACATTTCCAAAGGTAGCAACACATTTAATTACTCACATACAATTAATTAGCATGGTATAAAGCATGGGGGCGCGCATGGAGGTGAGACATGTGTATCTAATCTAATGGTAATGTGTTGACATCCGAGTATCATGTGACGTTTTCGTCCATATCCTCTAATAATGTGTTGTAGTTGAAGGTGACTCCTCTCGGCTGCTAAAAATGCAGTATGAATGCACACATGGATCTTGAACTAGCGGGGGAGAACATAAAGGCGCCATGGCCTGTATACTAAAAATGATTCAACCGGCTGCTAACATTCTCAGTGAAGAGCAGATCTTAAAGTCGATCTAGTGGACACCGCACCGACGGAGTAGTACGCATAAGATCAATATACCGGATTCCTACGGCTGCTACTTGACTGTGAGAAACGTCGATTCCTACGGCTGCTACTTGACGGTGAGAAACGTGGATGCATGCATGCGCCGAGTGGTCACAGCTACGTAAAGATAGACCTGATTGTGATGCCCACGATGGATATGTGCCTTATACTGTTCCAGCTGGTGCGGCTGCTATGAAAAGTAGATGCAATCTAGGAGATGTTGCCTTTGACAAAGTATCAATCATATATATATAAAGATAAGGATAACACGTGTGGCAAGAGAAGCAGTGCATAAAGTACACCGCATACATGTCCTTTTCTTTGTAGTTTGTTTGCGATCTCATAAGCACCACACGTCCAAACGAAAAGAAGCCCACCTACTCGGCTTATGCCGACAAACTGGCAAATTGCTTTAGGCTGATAAACCAAACAGAAGAACGGTTACCAAACGAATTACAAGACCCATAAAATTCTCTACTAAACGATAGATGAAGTAATTTCCACAAACACAACCACGGCAAACATGCAAAATAGAAAGCCAACACTTTTGAATTCCTGCTCCAATAGTATTGTAGGAGACAAAATCTGCTAAATCGAGGGTGAAGAAAAGCCCCGCCATGGTTATGCTATGTCACCGTTTTCCTGTTTCCGTCCTTTTCTCCGCACAAAAACCGGTCGAATGGCTTAGCCAGACCATCCTAAATGTCACCGACCCATCCCATGCACCCGCTCGCAAATGGCCTAAGCTGCACCAGGTCGCATGTTCACCTGACTCGTGCACCACCAATAGTTGCCCTCACATGCATACACTTAGGGGTAAGTATTTGAAGGAGGCGCGACACCTATGGAGAAAGTGAACACATGTAAAGCATCTCCAATAGGTGACTTAAAATAGAGTAGAGACGCAAAAAAACCCCACGCTTTTTACGGCATCTTGACCTAAAAATAGTGCTCCAACAGCTTCCCAATCACTATATTTTTGTGGTAATGGTTAGAGGCAGCCCTAAAACACAACCCCTTGTGCTGGAAATATACAACACCACGCGCGAGTCTCAGAAAACAAAAACGCAGCCGCGTGCAGCCCAACCACCATCCGGAACATTCCCTTAGGAAAACACACAGAAATGCCTCCCCTCCCACTCCACTGCCGCTACCAAATCCGTTTGAATACGGCCGCTTCCAGCCAAAGACGCCACCACTGTACCGCCCCGAAGTTAGATCCACCGTGCTGTTCGTCGCTCGGGCTACCGCACCACCACAACGACTGAATGTCCACGCGTCGTCGCACCGCCATCGCACCGTCCGATACCGTTCACCGGTCCTACCGCTTCACCTCCTTGCCATCGGATCCACCTACCGCCGGCGGTAAATCGTCAACTACGCCTTAGTGTCGAGGGAATCGGACGCCACTGCTGCTGAGCCAACGATGCTACAAGATCCATGAGTGGCTGCTATAAGATCCATGAAACTTCAATCCTATGAAACGTCGATGCAATCTATGGGCCATTGTCTTTGACCAAGGATAAATGTTCCCGAAGGTACCTCACGTGTGTGCCTGTCTTTTTCTTTAGCAAAAAATGTTTCATCTTCATCTACAACAAACAAAAACTCTAGAATTCCCATGCCATCTGGAATAGGGCACAAAGTCTATTCAATACACCATGAACGAAAAGCCCTACCATGGTTTACTAGACCACATGATCCTGAAAACCAGATCAACATAGAAGGACAACTTAAGGAGAAGGAGAACTAGTATTTCGCAAGGCGCTGGTGCTGTTGCCATAGTCAAGAAAACAAAGAAAGACCTTGAAGAAAAACTATAGTATTTGCATCTCCCAACCTCACGACATCGTAGAGGCGATGGATCACAGGTAAAAACGGTTAGGATCTTGGACCGGGCAGCTAGGGTTAGGTAGGGGGAGTTGTCGTCGGGTTATGATACTTTAATAACATGGCACAACGATGGTAATGAAAGCATGCCCTAATTTATTAATGTTAGCTATCTAGAACTTTTTGTTTTAATTGATTTTAAATTTTATCATGTAGTCTAACCGGTTTACATTAATATGATCTTTTGGATATTGACACGACTTTGAATGTGAACTCGATAACTATTTTATTTTTAGTTGAACGTAACTCCTAGGGCTACTAATAATGCAACACCAAAAATGAAGTTGAACTCTACTACTGATGGAGTCAAGTGGCGGATCCACCGTGGTGAGCAGGGGCTGCTACCCCAGGTCTCCGGTGGTGGAGCAGCCACAACTGACTACCTATCCTTCCTCCACAGGCAGCGGCAACAACCAGAGCACACAGTTCAATCATGGAGTAGAATATAAGCATTTTCTTTGTACTCCTTCTCCAGTTTATAAGGCCCACATGTACCGAATAATCATCAATTCAAACAACATAATGCTAGTATTATATCACAAAAAAATATTCCATAAAAAACTTCTAAATATATACCATTTATGATATACATTTGGTGTTACTTTGATTAAATGGTTAATTTAGGGATACACTTGGGCCTTATAAATCAAAAGAGGGACTATCTAGTATAATTCGTGTAACGCCCTC
>NW_025241625.1:0-3291 GCF_018294505.1 Triticum aestivum
ATCTGGGTCCATAGACAACATGCACATGAACGAGCCGAAGGCGCGCCACCTTCATCGCTTCTCGCACACTGATGCCAAACAAAACTTGTTTTAGTAGACAATAAGGAAGACATCATGTTAATTAAGGAACCACATGACGAGCACACCTAAGCAACAACCGTTGCCAGCGAAGCGTATATTATGATTCACGAATGAGTATCTAATAGATTACTCACAGCATGTTTGTTTCATCATTGAAATGCACTGCTCGACTTTATAAACGAACTTGAGAGGTTTTTTGAGTCCAATTTTCAAATAGATTTCTCCCCCTATGTTTGTTTCGTCTTCAAAATGCACTGTTCTACTTTAAAACCCAAGTTGAGAGGTGTTTGAGACTAATTTGGTAATAGATTTATTATAGTGATCTATATACGATTAAACACACATCAGTTCCAGTTTTTAAAACACACACACACACACACACACACTAATTCAATGCATGATTTATTCTTTTCTAATTTTCTATGAACGCACCTTTGTAAGCTACCAAAGGAGATGTCCTTTGCAAACATTTACTTACGAACACTAAAAAAACTAAAAATTCATTAAAAAACTGTTTTTTCGTCAAGAATGACACTAAAATGCATGATGTACGGGGAAAATCTCTTCGTATTCAGACATCTAAGGAGCCCGTGGAGAAAAGTATAAAATTGGTCCAAATAGTGCGTGAACATTGTACTTTCTTGTTTCTGATCCACCAGCTTTGCTGCATTTTCGAGCTACTCCTTTCTGGGTTCCACTCTGAGTCGTGGTCTCTTGTCTTGTGTTCTTCATGGGAGGCCATCATACTGGGCTTCCAGCTCAGCCTGTGCAAAACCGAACCAAAAACCAAAAACCGAACCAAAAAAAACCAAACCGAAACCAAATTTCGGTTTTTTCAGGTTTTTGTTTCAGTTTCAGTTTCCAATTTCAAAAATCACATAGCCTTCGGTCTTTCGGTTAGAAACCGATCGGTTTTCAGTTAAACCGAAATAACCGAAAGATCTCCACTGTATGAAGATATTAGCTGAACCAGGAACCACCCCTCCTTTTATAGACTTCTGCCCATCGCGCTGCTGCTCCGTCCGCGAGTCGGTACTAAAAGTTGCAGCTTCGGCCGACGACCTGGGGGCACCTGGCGCACATTGGGCTTGCTTGGGCCTCAAATTATCCAGCCCACTTCTGTCTAGGGATCACTTTCTGCAAGTTCAGGCAGCCTATCGCGAACCTAAAAAAAGGAGCATGCAGGCTAGTGCTGTGCCTGTGGTGTTTCGTGGCATATTTTTTCTACATAAAAAAACCTGAAGGCTAGCGCAAGCGGTACTCTTTCCCTATTTTGTCCTCAAATTTTCCTAGTACGTACATATCTCTCTATCAACGCCTCTTTTTTTTGTGGGGAAACACAGAGAGCTTTTTATTCATATGAAGGCATTCTCAGGACAATCAGCCAAGAGGCTGGTCACCAAGAAGCTAGGAGTCTCCTCAAGCTAGCTATCGCTCACATTCAGAGTGCAAGCACGCTTTGCACAAAGATGCGCCGGGACGTTAGCTGACCTGTTTACATGCTGAATATCAAACAAAGTAAAATTATTAAAGAGCTCTCCTATCTCTACTAATAAAGGAGCCACAATTGAACGAGAATTGTGGTGAGTGGTCCAGAGCGTCACCATCTCCAAGCAATCAGTTTCCATTATCACATGCGAAAAACCTCGAAGAGAAGCGAACCGAAGTCCATCTCGAAGTGATAAACCCTCCATAATCAAGGGATCAGAGATACCCAAATATGGTTTGCACCAAGCTCCCAGGAGCGCCGAAGAGGATCGAGCCACCCCTCCCGCACCGCCCCTGCCATCAGCCAAATTTAAGGCTACATCCGTGGTGATCTTGACAACACCTTCATCAGGTGGTCTCTAGCCGAAACCAGGCAAAATCATCGCATCTCTCTGTGGTAGATGAAGAAGGGCGATCGCCTCCTTAGTGGCCCTGATCGTAGCCGTAGGATTCCTTCCCTCTTCGCCGTGTTTGATCCGGTTCCGGGAGTGCCATATAGACCACATTATGGTGGTGATCATGGCGCCGTCATCGTTTGTAAACCGAGGATCACATGTGATATCCCGCGCCCATGAGTCTGGATGAAGACGAGGCAATCTGAGGCCAAACCATGCAGTCGCTTCCTCCTGGAAGCACTTTGCATGTGAAGAGTGTATGAGTGCATGCTCCAGATTTTCATCCATAGCCAAACAAACTTTGCATCGACGAATCACTGCAATATGTCGATGGTTAAGAGTGGCTTCATCCGGAAGAATTCCACGAAGAAGTCTCCACCAGAACACTCTCACCTTCGGAATGACATTCAATTTCTATAGGGATTTCACATCTATGTATCATCCTCTGAGGTCCCGGTAGCCGTCCCTTCCTCTAGAGCAACACGCTCTTTCTAAGTCACGAGAGCACGGTACGCCGACTTCACAGTGTAGTTCCCCGATCTTTCAAATGCCCATGCAAGAAAATCATCTCCACCTCCTTGCCGAATAGGGATGTTCAATATTGCTTCAGCATCAGGCGCAATGAAATTATTCCGAACAAGCTCTTGTCTCCACGACCAGTTAGACGGATCAATAAGCTCAGACACACGCTCCATAGTTGTATGCTGAGGCCGAAACATAGGAGACATAGATATTGTACCTAGGATCCATTTATCGTTCCAGGCTGATATGGAGGAGCCAGCACCCACTCGAAAGATCAGTCCGGATCGAAGGGCTTCCCTCCCCGCCATGATCGCCCTCCATGTGGCCGACGCTGACTTTGGTATAGTAGCATTCATGAAGTCAGTGTGTCGGGGAAGTAACGACCCTTCAAAACTCTTGCACACAGGGAACTCGGGTTGGTGAGGAATCGCCATCCGTGTTTGCCCAGCATAGCAAGATTGAAAAGATGCGGGTATCTGAACCCCATCCCGCCCTTGCACTTGGGTGTACCTAGCTCCTTCCAGGACACCCAATGCAATGATTTCTTGTCAAGAGAGCTACTCCAAAAATATTTGGCCATTGGTGAAGTAAGACTCTTACAAACTTTCTTGGTCAGTAGGAATGTAATCATTGGATAAGTAGGAATTGATTGAATGACAGATTTGAGAAGAGTCTCTCGACCTGCACACGCTAATAACTTTTCCGACCAGCCTTGTATTTTCCCACGAGCTCTTTCGCTGATATCATCAAAAGTACCGCTGGTAATCCGACCCACAACAGTAGGGAGCCCCAGGTATTTCTCACT
>NW_025241626.1:0-3291 GCF_018294505.1 Triticum aestivum
TCGCCCTCGCTGCTTGCCCGCGGGCCACGCGGCCTGATGCCGGCGACCAGTGCCATCGTGGCCGTCCCCTCACCCGTCCGCCTCAGCCACCTCCTCCCGCTCGCTGGCCCTCTCCTCTCCCGCACCTCGTCCCCGATCCTGGCAAGCCCGCCGCCGCGCGCGACCACGCCGGCCTCTCCTTTCTCCACCCAACCTCAGCCATGGACTACCGCTACTCTGCTATGCGCGTCCCGCCTCCCTCGTCACGCCTGCTCCTTCGCTGCTACCCGACATCGTCGCCTTCTTGCCACCATGGACGGCCCCTCCTTCGCTGCCGACCATGGCCTGCCTGTTGTCGTGCCGTGCTGCCGCATGCCTGGGCCTCGTGACCTCAAGCTCCTGCGCCAGCCTCGCCTTCCTGCACCACTTTGCCTCGGCCATTCGACCCCAAGCCATCCTCGCATCGCGGTCTTCATCTGCCAAGGACGCCAAGACCTTTTTGTGGATGCGTCAAGTACCCTGCTGCCTCTAAGGTATCGCCAAGAACGCGTTCTGCGACGACCGGTGTTTTCGAAGGCTGCCAAGTACCATTTTGTCAGACGCCTGAACGACTACCACACCGGAACGTTAAGTACATGGATACGCCGAGTTCCTCTCCGAATGTGTGTGTGACTACCGTAGCGCCGAAGACCTTGGATGCCCGAATGAGTGCTGACCGAAACGCCTAAGTACCACTACTTCCACGATGATCGTTGTTCGCCAGGTACACCTTCAGATGGCCAAGTTCCTCTTCAAAATGTACGACTACACGGTGTTGCGCCAAGTACCACGATGGCCGGAGCCCTCGGAACCGTCAAGTTCGTCTATGAACCGTGAACAACTAACACCGACGTGTACGGCTACTTTGTGAACGTGTACCCAACGACACCGGAGACTAGGTTGCGCCAAGTACCCCCTCGTTAATCCGAACATCTACAGGAAAACGTGTACCACTACCGTCGGGGACCGATAGTACCACTACTTATACCACCGTCGCGGAACGACTACTTCCTCTACTTCCCTCGACGAACTCATTCCGCCCTGGAAAACGCACGCTTCGAAGGTATAACGCCGAGACGACGCCCGTGGACCGTATGCATGTAATGTGTGTATGAGATGGTTTCATGTAACTGTTGCTCGCCGCGTACGGTGTATCTCTTGCGCGTTACCCGTTTCTGAGCCATCGTCACGTGGGAACCCGGTAACCGGGAGCACCCCACCGTTCATCGCATGACACACTCCCATCACACTTTCTTTTGCACTGGCATCTTAATCAAGTTACCGGAACCAGAATGTTGCCTGGCACCATTCCCGTTGTCGTTGCTGTGGCACCCCTTTCATTTCCTCCACGATGACAAATGCTTCATAAAATGCTCTTATCAACATTTTCATATAAATTGCATATAACTTGTTCATGTCATCCGCATCATGATAACAACTTTTAAAATGGTTTAAATTTTTGTTTGCCTTAATTTTCTAAATGCATATGGGGATTTACCGTATTTGTTGTTTGCTATATCCGGCCCCGTTTAAATTGTTTAGATAGTATAGTTTTGTTAGCTTCACCTCCTGCCATGTTAACCAACATTTAATATTGTTGAGTACCTAACCGGGAGTGAACTAAATAATTGATGTGGTGTTTTGTCAATATGCATCCCGATGCATATTGAGCTCCACTTAACTTGTAGTATTGTTTGTGCACTTTGCCATGCCATGCCTCATTAAACCGGACATGCATCATACTTGATTGTGCATCATGCCATGTTTATATGATGGTTGTTTACTATGTTGTTTGCTTCTTTCTGGTGTTGCTTCTTCGGGTTAGTTACGATAACGTCGCGTTTGTGAGGATCCGTTCGACTAGGTCCGCTTGTCTTCTTCTTGGACTCGTTCTTCTTCCTTGTGGGATCTCGGGCAAGATGACCATACCCTCGAAATCACTTCTATCTTTGCTTGCTAGTTGTTCGCTCTATTGCTATGCCGCGATACCTACTACTTGCTATATCATGCCTCCCATATTGCCTTGTCAAGCCTCTAACCCACCTTTCCTAGCAAACCATTGTTTGGCTATGTTACCGCTTTTGCTCAGCCCCTCTTATAATGTTGCCAGTTGCAGGTGAAGGTGAAGTTTGTTCCATGTTGGAACATGGATTTTGTTGGGATATCATTATTATCTCTTATTTACTTTAATGCATCTATATACTTGGTAAAGGGTGGAATGCTCGGTGAGGGAGTCCTGGATTAGGGGGTGTTCGGATAGCCGGACTATACCTTTAGCTGGACTACTGGACTATGAGGATACAAGATTAAAGACTCCGTCCCGTGTCCGGAAGGGACTTTTCTTGGCATGGAAGGCAAGCTTGGCGATACGGATATGTAGATCTCCTACCATTGTAACCGACTTTGTGTAACCCTAACCCTCTCCGGTGTCTATATAAACTGGAGGGTTTTGTTGGGGAACGTAGTAATTTCAAAAAATTTCCTACGCACACGCAAGATCATGTGATGCATAGCAACGAGGGGGAGAGTATTGTCTACGTACCCAACGCAGACCGACTGCGGAAGCGATGACACGACGTAGAGGAAGTAGTCGTACGTCTTCACGATCCAACCGATCAAACACCGAAACTACGGCACCTCCGAGTTCGAGCACATGTTCAGCTCGATGACGATCCCCGGACTCCGATCCAGCAAAGTGTCGGGGAAGAGTTCCGTCAGCACGACGGCGTGGTGACGATCTTGATGAACTACAGCAGCAGGGCTTCGCCTAAACTCCGCTACAGTATTATCGAGGAATATGGTGGCAGGGGGCACCGCACACGGCTAAGGAACAGATCACGTGGATCAACTTGTGTGTCTAAAGGTGCCCCCTGCCTCCGTATATAAAGGATGGAGGAGGAGGAGGCCGGCCAAGGCAAAGGTGCGGCCAGGATAGGGAGTCCTACTAGGACTCCAAGTCCTAGTAGGAGTCCACCAAGAGGGGAGGAAGGGAGAAGGAATAGGAGGAGAAGGAGAGGTGGCCGGCCGCCTTTTCCCTAGTCCAATTCGGACCAAAGGGGAGGGGGGGCGCAGCAGCCTTTTTTCCTCTTCCCACTAAAGCCCATCAAGGCCCATTACTTCTCCCGTAACTACCCGGTACTCCGAAAAATACCCGAATCATTCGGAACCTTTCCGATGTCCGAATATAGTCGTCCAATATATCGATCTTTACGTCTCGAACATTTCGAGACTCCTCGTCATGTCCCCGATCTCATCCGGGACTCCGAACTCCTT
>NW_025241627.1:0-3291 GCF_018294505.1 Triticum aestivum
AGCACCGCCGCCGCCACTTTTCGCCCCCAGCCCGCGCTGACATTGCCGAGAGAGGGGGGGAGAGAAGGCCCCGCGTCCGTCGACGCTGGCCAAGCTTCGGCCAATGGTGCGCCCCGACGGCAGCAAGGAGAGGGGAGGGTGGAGGGGAGGGCTAGTCTGAGGAGAGGGTACCCCCCCCCCCCCCCACACCGGTCGCTCACGGTAGCGACGCGGGTGGGGCACTCTCTGGTTTGCCACACCCTCTCCTGCTCAACAGTTTATATTGTAGAAGACGAACAGAGTACAAAATAGTACTAAATCAAATATACTTATTTTAAAACGAAGGAGTATACAAAACGAGTGGTTGTATCTCCCGACAAGGCCGCTAATGGAGAGCATGGCCTTAACGCCAAGGCTCTATCACGAGTGACCTTACATCACAGTGGTATAATTCGTCGCCAGCCAATGGTAGCAGAGGCTTGCCAGATCCATTATCTCATGGCCAGCTGAATGATTTGGCACTCTGCGTGATGGTACACGATGCGATCACGTGGTTGGTATGAGCTGTCGGGGAGACATTATTGCAAGGCAGATCTCGCAACACACGCTGCATCTGAGTAGTTGATCGGTCACCTCTATATATTTAGCAACAAAGAAACTTGGATAAAGAAGCACACATCTCAACCTCTCAGCCATGGCACACCTTCATTCTGAGACTATAGAGAGTTCAGAAAACCCCCCATCTCAATTCATCTTATCCAAAAGCCACACCGAAAATCTCGTAGAAACACTTCCAACAAGAGAAGGATGGGCCACGCCACTCGTCCTCTACAGCAACTGCTGGATTAGAGCTAATTCTCTTAAGGATTCCATGGCAGTCAAAGACAAGCTCAAGCCCCGCCCCGACGACATCATCCTTGCCGCGCACCCCAAATGTGGGACCACTTGGTTGAAGGCCCTCCTTTTTACCATCGTAAACAGATCCCGCTATACCTTCACTGACCACCCACTGCTCACGCGCCGTCCTCATCAAGTTGTGCCTTACCTCGCACTAAGGCCAGGAGACCTTGACATAGTCGAGACGCTACCCTCCCCGCGGCTGCTCTCCACCCATCTGCCGCTCTCCCTGCTCCCATCCACAGTTTCCACCCTTGGTTGTCGGATTGTGTGCGTTTGCCGGGATCCCAAAGATGCCTTTATCTCAAGGTGGCACTTTGAGAAGAGAATGAACCAAGGTATGTCCATAGGTATGGATGAAGCATTCACAATGTTTTGTGAGGGATGCTCACCTTATGGTCCTTTCTGGGACCGCTATCTTGAGTACTGGAAAGAAAGCTTGGCCAGGCCACATGAAGTTATGTTTTTGAGGTATGAGGAGATTGTGTCTGATACACCGAAGGTTATCAGCAAGCTAGCAAGCTTCCTGGGCGTCCCGTTTACCCAGGAGGAAGATAGCAATGGAGTGGTGGAGCAAATTGAGGATTTATGCGGCTTCACATCACTGAGCAACATCGCGGCCAATCGGCCAAGTCGTGTTGAACATGAGCAAGCTGGAGAAAAGCTTGTTGTTGATCCCACTTCACTATTCAGGAAAGGGAAGGTTGGGGATTGGGTGAACCACATGAGCAAGGACATGGGAGACAGAATGGACCAACTTGTGGCTGAGAAATTCAAAGGTTCAGGTCTCATATTCTAACGTGTGTGCTTGTTGTATCGTTTTTGTATGATTGATCTCTTTGAATTTACTGCATGTGTCTCCTTTAGTACTGTATCAAGTAAGCTTTATTGATTTAAATAAAACACATTTACTATTTCCAAGTATCTGAGATTTGGGATTTGTTATTTCTATTTGGGAAAAGTATATTTTTTGTCCCCGAACTCTTTTCAAAGTATAGAAATGGTCCCTCAACTTTGAAACCGGCAAACATTGGTCCCTCAACTTTTTAAACCTGATTTGTTTAGTCCCCTCACTTAACAAAAGTGGTTTTTATGCTGACTTGGCATAGTTTTGACCAGTCTTCGCCAATGTGGTAATTTTCTTCTTCCTTCACATTTTAACTCTGTTGGGCATTTGGTCGAGCGTTTGGCGCGCGCCGAACAAGAGGAGCAGAGGTAGGCGTGAAGCTTGTGTGGTTCACGGGACCAGCAGGGCCGACTGGCCGAGGTGGGATTGTGATCATGGGTAGCAGCGGCCTGGGCGCGTGGCGGCTTGGCCTTGGCGGCGAGCCTGTAGCACCATGGATGTATTGCCGAGCAGCTCCCGGGTCGTGCACTGCATGTAGGCGGCAAAGTGCCAAGGTCGGAGGTCGTCCGTGTTGTATCTTGCACACCAGGAAGCCCGGCTCGAAAGGCATCCCCTCGGTCGGGCGGACCACGTCAAACCTGTGTCGTCACGCTCCTGCTGCGCGGACACGGCGACCACGCTGGGTACACCCGGCCAACCGACGGTCCGATGCAAGTTCTGGCAAAGGCTCGCCGTGCGCGACCACTGCCTCGTACTCAAGCTCTACAAGAGAGTAATGCTAGGGCGGTCAAGCTGGTCGACGTCGGTGACGAACATGACCTGGGCGCGAGGAGATGTTTAGCGTCGCTGGCAAGGCGCACGTACTTGTGGATGCTCGCACAAGGTCCTGAACTCCCGATCATATTCGCAGGTGAATGCAAGCTCTACCGAAAGACAATACGCATGTACAGACCTGCTAGATCCATTCCCTCATGAAAAAGCACACACGTACACACAAGTAGTACCGACGTCGCCATGTCCGAACCGGCAAAACTAACCTAATCGTGAGTAACCTAATCATGGGCATTTTCAGCTGCCGACGGCACGGGCACGATTCGATATGCAGATCAAGTGCGAGATTGATGAGTTGTTGTCTGACGTAGTGCGAAGTGGACGCGGCTGGCGAGAAACGCTGCATCCTGCAGAGGCCGTCGACGATGGTGAGAACTCCTGCTCACTGAGCGTGCCATCGCCGTGCCAGAGTTCCTCAGCCGCCTGCACCCTCTGCGTGCATCGCCCAAGCCACATAAGCTCAACACCTCCCTCCTCCTCCTACTGCTCGGCGCGTGCCAGCTATTTGACGAAACGCCTAGCTGGATTAAAAATTTAAAATAGGAAGGACGAAGAAGCTTGCCACGTGGGTAAAAAATTGAAAATAGAAAGGGATGTAAATGGACACTATAGAAATGGACCCCTTTGTATTTCGATCAGGCAACACACTTTAAACATATCTTTCGAGTTGCATAACCAAATATATTTTTAAAAAATTAGGCATAAAACATGCATCGGTACATCAACAACCCCCCCCC
>NW_025241628.1:0-3291 GCF_018294505.1 Triticum aestivum
GCAAAGCCCGATCTGCGACGGCGGTGGCGGGGCCTCCTAGCCTCCCACTCATAGCGTTTGTGTGGGCCGGTAGCACTGGGCGGCGACGTGGCGCCTGCAGAGGGCGCGGCGGGGTCGCAGGGATCTTGCCGGAACGTGGAGGGCCTCGCGGTGCCAGCTCCCACCTGGGGCGGCGGCGACGGCTAGGGCTGGGCTCGGCAGAGATCTGGCGCATGGAGCCTGCGGGTGGTGGAGGTGGATTGATCCGGGTGGCTCGGCTGCTTGTATGCACAAGGCTGGCAGTCGGAGGTTATAGCATTGCTGGCTGCCACATGTGGCCGACAACTGGTGGTTGCTACACGGATGGCTGTTGCACGTGTCCGGTGGCCGATGGCCCAAGGTGGTGCGACTCTGTCCTGGCGCTGGTTTGTGCTTTTCGCGACCATGTTCCGGTAGGCAACATAGGGTGGTGGCGGTGATCTACCTTCTCCTGGGTCCATGCTGATGGTGGTGGTTGACCTAGGGACCACGCACGGGCGGACCAGATCTAGGCCCGAGGCGAGTCTGAGCTGTCGGTTCAGGTAGACGAGATTGGGCTCGGTCAGGGTGGTGCCTGTGGCTGGGAAGGTCCCTCTCCCGTGGGTGTGGTAGTCGATGGCGGTGTTCTGGACACCGCTTTCTGTCGAGCACATAGGTGCCAAAGGCCACGGGCTTGGCGTCGGTCGAGCTTGCTTGACGGTGGCCGTCGATAGTCACAATGTTGTGTCTGCACCAGTCCACCGAGACCGTCTAGGGACCCATGGACGCCTCCTACGGTGGAGGCGTCAACCCCGATCCCATGGCTTATGCAGGGCTAGGAGTGAAAGGAGCCTCCTTTTACTCCTCCTACTATGGTTGGTGCGTCGTGATGTGGGAGGGTGGTAGTGTCCCAGACGTGGATGCCGGGGCGGCGGCCCCAGATGGCGGTCCGCATATTTGACTTTCCGGCAAGCACCATGGTGAGGTGGTGACTTCCCCTCTTGGCAGTGTGAGCGGCGAGATGTATAGCGAAGTGTGGCCTGGGAACGCTCTCTGTCACTGACATTGGTGGCGCCCCAATCCGGATCTGGTGATCTGATATCACCACACTTGTCTTAGATTCCTCGTGGTGACACTAGGGAGCTGCAGAGCGAAAGCTTCGTGCCTTGTTGCCTATGACAGCGACGTCCGCAGGTGCCGTTATCTTCTTGAAGAAGTTGTCATTGTGCTCCTCTCCGTGTCAGGGTTCCGGTTGAAGACCTTCGTTCATGCTGGCCTCGGTAGCGACGATGCTTTCTCCCTTGCGAGGGTGTTGTCGTGGAACCTAGGTGTTTAGGGCTTTGCGTGGGATTGTACTCCGATCCTCCTATGTTCTCTTTCAGTTGCATAGTCATGTGCGTCTTAGTGTTCTGAGTATCTGGGGATCGGCAGTGTTTGAGGGCTACCTCACCTCGGCGTATAGTCCGGCCGCGTACAATGATCGGTAGGTGCTTTATATATAAAGCAGGGCGAAAGCCTGTTTCGAGTAAATGCTGGAAGTGCTATCATCCTTTTTAAAAATGTAAGACAATATCCGTATTTCCATATTCGACTATAATCTCCCAAATCTTTAGACAATGTCTGTAGTGACTAGTTTTTTTTCCTTTGAGGCAAGTCTCAGGTGACTAGTGAATGTCCAAAAACGGCCTAAGACGACAAAGCATTAAGAATCGAAGAAAAAAATATAGTATAAAAAGTGAAAAGGCCCACGTATATTGTACAGTACTCCTGCGGCGTCCTGTCCAGACCAACCGGCCCAAATATCGGAACGGAGCCCTAGGTCCAACACAGAGTGCATATTCACTGGTGGAGTACATATACAGGGCATCCAAATTTCGATCGAGGTCACGCCGCCAACCCCCAATCCATTCCTGTCTTTCTTTCCCCGGCCGCCGCTCTGCCCTCTCCTGAAACTCACGCCGTCGGCCGCCTCTCTGACCTCTCGTTCGACGCCATGGACCTCCTCATGGACCGCATCCTCCGTTGCCTCCCTGTTCCACCTGAGCCAATCACCAACACCACCGGCGCCCTCCCTCTTCCTGCAGCTTTCGAGTCCGCTGCCAACTCCAGCGGCCGCCGCGTTAACATCAGCGCCCTCGCCGAGGACATCCAGCGCCAGATCGTCTCCAAGCTCCCCATGAAGGAGGCCGGCCGCACCACCGTGCTGTCCTCTGGCTGGAGATACATCTGGCGCTCCACCCCGCTCGACCTCGACGCCAACATCCTGATCCCCCGCGGCGACGGCGGATCTGATGACCCCAACGCCGTCGTAAGCCGCGTCTCCCAGGTCATCGCCTCCCACGAGGGCCCATTCCGATCCGTCCACCTCAACAGCAAGGCCATCCTACACCGGACGTCCAAGCTCAGGGAGTGGTTCCAGGCCTTGGCCAGGAAGGGCGTGCAGGATCTCGTCTTCGTCAACCGCTGGTCCCTCCTCTTCATCAGTCTTCCTCAAGAGATCCTGGAGTGCACCTCCCTGGTGCGTCTCTACGTCGCCGTGTGCAACTTCCCGTACACCGGCCTGCGCCCTGCCGCCGACGTCCAGTTCCCCGAGCTGCTGGAGCTCGGCCTGTGCTCCGTCGGCTTATGCGAGGTAGACCTGGACCGTGTGCTCGCCGGTAGTCCCAAGCTGGAGAAGCTGGCTTTCGTCTGCGGCCGCGTGGCGCCGACCCGCATCGACCTCGCTAGTCCCAGACTGAGATGCGTGCTGTTCTGGCACGCCGCTCCGTCACACCAGCTCGCCGTGGTGGACGCGCCGCGCCTTGAGCGCATCATTCTCTGGGAGGAGGACGCATACAGCAAGACCCCCGCCAAGATCAAGATTGGAAGTGCTCCGCTGCTGCGGGCTATTGGCTACCTCAACCCCACACTGCATGTGCTGCAGATTGGGGACGAACTAATCATGGTACGTATGTGTTCTCAAATTTCAAATGGATTGTTTATAATTCTGTCCATGCTGCTATATGCCTACTTGCACCGTGCTTGTTTACTATCCATTTTTTTTATTTTCCTGATCAGAAAACGCACAAAAGCATACATGTGTAGCGTACGTTCACTGATACACTAGCAATGTGCTGGGTTAACGTTTAACGGATGTTAGGAATAAATTCTTGATTAGACAAAGTATTTCTTCAGTTTACAAATACATGGGTCGACGGACAGCCTAGCAATAAAAAAAGGGACATATATGATACCTAATCAAATTGTTAATAACTTCTGTGCTACTAATGTTTTCTTAATAAAATTAGAGAAAAA
>NW_025241629.1:0-3291 GCF_018294505.1 Triticum aestivum
GCAAAGCCCGATCTGCGACGGCGGTGGCGGGGCCTCCTAGCCTCCCACTCATAGCGTTTGTGTGGGCCGGTAGCACTGGGCGGCGACGTGGCGCCTGCAGAGGGCGCGGCGGGGTCGCAGGGATCTTGCCGGAACGTGGAGGGCCTCGCGGTGCCAGCTCCCACCTGGGGCGGCGGCGACGGCTAGGGCTGGGCTCGGCAGAGATCTGGCGCATGGAGCCTGCGGGTGGTGGAGGTGGATTGATCCGGGTGGCTCGGCTGCTTGTATGCACAAGGCTGGCAGTCGGAGGTTATAGCATTGCTGGCTGCCACATGTGGCCGACAACTGGTGGTTGCTACACGGATGGCTGTTGCACGTGTCCGGTGGCCGATGGCCCAAGGTGGTGCGACTCTGTCCTGGCGCTGGTTTGTGCTTTTCGCGACCATGTTCCGGTAGGCAACATAGGGTGGTGGCGGTGATCTACCTTCTCCTGGGTCCATGCTGATGGTGGTGGTTGACCTAGGGACCACGCACGGGCGGACCAGATCTAGGCCCGAGGCGAGTCTGAGCTGTCGGTTCAGGTAGACGAGATTGGGCTCGGTCAGGGTGGTGCCTGTGGCTGGGAAGGTCCCTCTCCCGTGGGTGTGGTAGTCGATGGCGGTGTTCTGGACACCGCTTTCTGTCGAGCACATAGGTGCCAAAGGCCACGGGCTTGGCGTCGGTCGAGCTTGCTTGACGGTGGCCGTCGATAGTCACAATGTTGTGTCTGCACCAGTCCACCGAGACCGTCTAGGGACCCATGGACGCCTCCTACGGTGGAGGCGTCAACCCCGATCCCATGGCTTATGCAGGGCTAGGAGTGAAAGGAGCCTCCTTTTACTCCTCCTACTATGGTTGGTGCGCCGTGATGTGGGAGGGTGGTAGTGTCTCAGACGTGGATGCCGGGGCGGCGGCCCCAGATGGCGGTCCGCATATTTGACTTTCCGGCAAGCACCATGGTGAGGTGGTGACTTCCCCTCTTGGCAGTGTGAGCGGCGAGATGTATAGCGAAGTGTGGCCTGGGCACGCTCTCTGTCACTGACATTGGTGGCGCCCCAATCCGGATCTGGTGATCTGATATCACCACACTTGTCTTAGATTCCTCGTGGTGACACTAGGGAGCTGCAGAGCGAAAGCTTCGTGCCTTGTTGCCTATGACAGCGACGTCCGCAGGTGCCGTTATCTTCTTGAAGAAGTCGTCATTGTGCTCCTCTCCGTGTCAGGGTTCCGGTTGAAGACCTTCGTTCATGCTGGCCTCGGTAGCGACGATGCTTTCTCCCTTGCGAGGGTGTTGTCGTGGAACCTAGGTGTTTAGGGCTTTGCGTGGGATTGTACTCCGATCCTCCTATGTTCTCTTTCAGTTGCATAGTCATGTGCGTCTTAGTGTTCTGAGTATCTGGGGATCGGCAGTGTTTGAGGGCTACCTCACCTCAGCGTATAGTCCGGCCGCGTACAATGATCGGTAGGTGCTTTATATATAAAGCAGGGCGAAAGCCTGTTTCGAGTAAATGCTGGAAGTGCTATCATCCTTTTTAAAAATGTAAGACAATATCCGTATTTCCATATTCGAATATAATCTCCCAAATCTTTAGACAATGTCTGTAGTGACTAGTTTTTTTTCCTTTGAGGCAAGTCTCAGGTGACTAGTGAATGTCCAAAAACGGCCTAAGACGACAAAGCATTAAGAATCGAAGAAAAAAATATAGTATAAAAAGTGAAAAGGCCCACGTATATTGTACAGTACTCCTGCGGCGTCCTGTCCAGACCAACCGGCCCAAATATCGGAACGGAGCCCTAGGTCCAACACAGAGTGCATATTCACTGGTGGAGTACATATACAGGGCATCCAAATTTCGATCGAGGTCACGCCGCCAACCCCCAATCCATTCCTGTCTTTCTTTCCCCGGCCGCCGCTCTGCCCTCTCCTGAAACTCACGCCGTCGGCCGCCTCTCTGACCTCTCGTTCGACGCCATGGACCTCCTCATGGACCGCATCCTCCGTTGCCTCCCTGTTCCACCTGAGCCAATCACCAACACCACCGGCGCCCTCCCTCTTCCTGCAGCTTTCGAGTCCGCTGCCAACTCCAGCGGCCGCCGCGTTAACATCAGCGCCCTCGCCGAGGACATCCAGCGCCAGATCGTCTCCAAGCTCCCCATGAAGGAGGCCGGCCGCACCACCGTGCTGTCCTCTGGCTGGAGATACATCTGGCGCTCCACCCCGCTCGACCTCGACGCCAACATCCTGATCCCCCGCGGCGACGGCGGATCTGATGACCCCAACGCCGTCGTAAGCCGCGTCTCCCAGGTCATCGCCTCCCACGAGGGCCCATTCCGATCCGTCCACCTCAACAGCAAGGCCATCCTACACCGGACGTCCAAGCTCAGGGAGTGGTTCCAGGCCTTGGCCAGGAAGGGCGTGCAGGATCTCGTCTTCGTCAACCGCTGGTCCCTCCTCTTCATCAGTCTTCCTCAAGAGATCCTGGAGTGCACCTCCCTGGTGCGTCTCTACGTCGCCGTGTGCAACTTCCCGTACACCGGCCTGCGCCCTGCCGCCGACGTCCAGTTCCCCGAGCTGCTGGAGCTCGGCCTGTGCTCCGTCGGCTTATGCGAGGTAGACCTGGACCGTGTGCTCGCCGGTAGTCCCAAGCTGGAGAAGCTGGCTTTCGTCTGCGGCCGCGTGGCGCCGACCCGCATCGACCTCGCTAGTCCCAGACTGAGATGCGTGCTGTTCTGGCACGCCGCTCCGTCACACCAGCTCGCCGTGGTGGACGCGCCGCGCCTTGAGCGCATCATTCTCTGGGAGGAGGACGCATACAGCAAGACCCCCGCCAAGATCAAGATTGGAAGTGCTCCGCTGCTGCGGGCTATTGGCTACCTCAACCCCACACTGCATGTGCTGCAGATTGGGGACGAACTAATCATGGTACGTATGTGTTCTCAAATTTCAAATGGATTGTTTATAATTCTGTCCATGCTGCTATATGCCTACTTGCACCGTGCTTGTTTACTATCCATTTTTTTTATTTTCCTGATCAGAAAACGCACAAAAGCATACATGTGTAGCGTACGTTCACTGATACACTAGCAATGTGCTGGGTTAACGTTTAACGGATGTTAGGAATAAATTCTTGATTAGACAAAGTATTTCTTCAGTTTACAAATACATGGGTCGACGGACAGCCTAGCAATAAAAAAAGGGACATATATGATACCTAATCAAATTGTTAATAACTTCTGTGCTACTAATGTTTTCTTAATAAAATTAGAGAAAAA
>NW_025241630.1:0-802 GCF_018294505.1 Triticum aestivum
TGGCTTTGAATGGTGCATTTTGAACACACAAAAAGTCAGGAGTTCAAATAAGTTTTAAAAAATGAAATCCCTTTTTAACAGACGAGTTTCCGTATGAAATCCTGATACTTTGAAAGAGATTGTCCGTTTGTACACGAAGTGCATCCAGTTTTTGCCGTAACCCTCTTAACTTTCTTGCACATGCTATGTGGATGAAATGATGATACCATGCCAACTTTCAACCTTTTCAGAGTTCCTTTGAGATGCTTTTCAATTTTATGGTCTTATAGCTCAAAATAATTAGTAAATGCATGAAAAATAACAAATGAAGTCAGAAAGGATTGAAAAATGATGATGTGGCTTTGAATGGTGCATTTTGAACACACAAAAAGTCAGCAGTTCAAATAAGTTTTAAAAAATGAAATCCCTTTGTAACAGACGAGTTTTCGTATGAAATCCTGATACATTGAAAGAGATTGTCCGTTTTGTACACGAAGTGCACCCAGTTTTTGCCGTAACCCTCTCAACTATCTTGGACATGCTATGTGGATGAAATGATGATACCATGCCAAGTTTCATCCTTTTCAGAGTTCATTTGAAATGCTTTTCAATTTTATGGTCTTATAGCTAAAAGTAATTAGTAAATGCATGAAAAATAACAAATGAAGTCAGAAAGGATTGAAAAATGATGATGTGGCTTTGAATGGTGCATTTTGAACACACAAAAAGTCAGGAGTTCAAATAAGTTTTAAAAAATGAAATCCCTTTTTAACAGACGAGTTTCCGTATGAAATCCTGATACTTTGAAAGAGATTGTCCGTTT
>NW_025241630.1:898-1444 GCF_018294505.1 Triticum aestivum
AGTTCAAATAAGTTTTAAAAAATGAAATCCCTTTTTAACAGACGAGTTTACGTATGAAATCCTGATACTTTGAAAGAGATTGTCCGTTTGTACACGAAGTGCATCCAGTTTTTGCCGTAACCCTCTTAACTTTCTTGCACATGCTATGTGGATGAAATGATGATACCATGCCAAGTTTCAACCTTTTCAGAGTTCATTTGAAATGCTTTTCAATTTTATGGTCTTATAGCTAAAAATAATTAGTAAATGCATGAAAAATAACAAATAAAGTCAGAAAGGATTGAAAAATGATGATGTGGCTTTGAATGGTGCATTTTGAACACACAAAAAATCAGGAGTTCAAATAAGTTTAAAAAAATGAAATCGCTTTGTAACAGACGAGTTTCCGTATGAAATCCTGATACTTTGAAAGAGATTGTCCGCTTTGTACACGAAGTGCATCCAGTTTTTGCCGTAACCCTCTTAACTTTCTTGCACGTGCTATGTGGATGAAATGATTATACCATGCCAACTTTCAACCTTTTCAGAGTTCATTTGAAATGCTTT
>NW_025241630.1:1454-3290 GCF_018294505.1 Triticum aestivum
GTAACCCTCTTAACTTTCTTGCACATGCTATGTGGATGAAATGATGATACCATGCCAAGTTTCAACCTTTTCAGAGTTCCTTTGAAATGCTTTTCAATTTTATGGTCTTATAGCTCAAAATAATTAGTAAATGCATGAAAAATAACAAATGAAGTCAGAAAGGATTGAGAAATGATGATGTGGCTTTGAATGGTGCATTTTGAACACACAAAAAGTCAGGAGTTCAAATAAGTTTTAAAAAATGAAATCCCTTTGTAACAGACGAGTTTTCGTATGAAATCCTGATACATTGAAAGAGATTGTCCGTTTTGTACACGAAGTGCACCCAGTTTTTGCCGTAACCCTCTCAACTATCTTGGACATGCTATGTGGATGAAATGATGATACCATGCCAAGTTTCAACCTTTTCAGAGTTCATTTGAAATGCTTTTCAATTTTATGGTCTTATAGCTAAAAGTAATTAGTAAATGCATGAAAAATAACAAATGAAGTCAGAAAGGATTGAAAAATGATGATGTGGCTTTGAATGGTGCATTTTGAACACACAAAAAGTCAGGAGTTCAAATAAGTTTTAAAAAATGAAATCCCTTTTTAACAGACGAGTTTCCGTATGAAATCCTGATACTTTGAAAGAGATTGTCCGTTTGTACACGAAGTGCATCCAGTTTTTGCCGTAACCCTCTTAACTTTCTTGCACATGCTATGTGGATGAAATGATGATACCATACCGACTTTCAACCTTTTCAGAGTTCCTTTGAAATGCTTTTCAATTTTATGATCTTATAGCTCAAAATAATTAGTACATGCAAGAAAAATAACAAATGAAGTCAGAAAGGATTGAAAAATGATGATGTGGCTTTGAATGGTGCATTTTGAACACACAAAAAGTCAGGAGTTCAAATAAGTTTTAAAAAATGAAATCCCTTTTTAACAGACGAGTTTCCGTATGAAATCCTGATACTTTGAAAGAGATTGTCCGTTTGTACACGAAGTGCATCCAGTTTTTGCCGTAACCCTCTTAACTTTCTTGCACATGCTATGTGGATGAAATGATGATACCATGCCAACTTTCAACCTTTTCAGAGTTCCTTTGAAATGCTTTTCAATTTTATGGTCTTATAGCTCAAAATAATTAGTAAATGCATGAAAAATAACAAATGAAGTTAGAAAGGATTGAAAAATGATGATGTGGCTTTAAATGGTGCATTTTGAACACACAAAAAGTCAGGAGTTCAAATAAGTTTTAAAAAATGAAATCCCTTTTTAACAGACGAGTTTCCATATGAAATCCTGATACTTTGAAAGAGATTGTCCGTTTGTACACGAAGTGCATCCAGTTTTTGCCGTAACCCTCTTAACTTTCTTGCACATGCTATGTGGATGAAATGATGATACCATACCGACTTTCAACCTTTTCAGAGTTCTTTTGAAATGCTTTTCAATTTTATGGTCTTATAGCTCAAAATAATTAGTACATGCAAGAAAAATAACAAATGAAGTCAGAAAGGATTGAAAAATGATGATGTGGCTTTGAATGGTGCATTTTGAACACACAAAAAGTCAGGAGTTCAAATAAGTTTTAAAAAATGAAATCCCTTTTTAACAGACGAGTTTCCGTATGAAATCCTGATACTTTGAAAGAGATTGTCCGTTTGTACACGAAGTGCATCCAGTTTTTGCCGTAACCCTCTTAACTTTCTTGCACATGCTATGTGGATGAAATGATGATACCATGCCAACTTTCAACCTTTTCAGAGTTCCTTTGAAATGCTTTTCAATTTTATGGTCTTATAGCTCAAAATAATTAGTAAATGCATGAAAAATAACAAATGAAGT
>NW_025241631.1:0-3290 GCF_018294505.1 Triticum aestivum
ATATGGAGATGTTTAGTGAAGTAGAATGGAAAAAATCGAATGGAACTACACAATAACCAGTCTGTAACTGTCATTCGGAATCAGTTTTGCGTAGTGTTAACTGAAACATGGATATCTGACTCATACGGAGTCCGTTCTGGCTCCACAAGTAGTCAAAACATTTGTGACGACCAGATGCTTCAAAGGATTCTTTCATAGGGAACTTTTGGAGAACTTTTCTTAAGAAGTTCGTTCAGAAACTTGTATAGAAACTTTCTTAATGAGCACTCGACAAACGCATTTCGAGAACATACACAAAGTCTCAGCTATGGACCTAGTGCTTCATCATAACCCAGGTCTCTTGCATTTCCCTAAAAGTAATTGGATCTCATATGGAGATGTTTAGTGAAGTAGGATGGAAAAAATCGAATGCAACTACACAAGAACCAGTCTGTAACTGTCGTTCGGAATCCGTTTTGCGCAGTGTTTACTGAAACATGGATATCTTACTCATACGTTGTCCGTTTTGGCTCCACAAGTAGTCAAAACGTTTGTGACGACCAGATACTTCAAAGGATTCTTTCATAGGGAAATTTTGGAGACCTTTTCTTAAGGAGTTCGTTCAGAAACTTGTATAGAAACTTTCTTAATGAGCACTCGACAAACGCATTTCGAGAACATACACAAAGTCCCAGCTATGGACCTAGTGCATCATCATAACTGAGGTCTCTTGCATTTCCCTACAAGTAATTGGATCTCATATGGAGATGTTTAGTGAAGTAGAATGGAAAAAATCGAATGCAACTACACAAGAACCAGTCTATAACTGTCGTTCGGAATCAGTTTTGCGTAGTGTTAACTAAAACATGGATATCTCACTCATACAGAGTCTGTTTTGGCTCCACAAGTAGTCAAAACGTTTGTGATGACCAGATGCTTCAAAGGATTCTTTCATAGGGAAATTTTGGAGACCTTTTCTTAAGGAGTTCGTTCAGAAACTTGTATAGGGACTTTCTTAATGAGCACTCTACAAACGTATTTCGAGAACATACTCAAAGTCCCAGCTATGGACCTTGTGCATCATCATAACCGAGGTCTCTTGCATTTCCCTACAAGTAAGTGGATCTCATATGGAGATGTTTAGTGAAGTAGAATGGAAAAAATCGAATGGAACTACACAATAACCAGTCTGTAATTGTCGTTCGGAATCAGTTTTACGCAGTGTTAACTTAAACATACATATCTTACTCATACGGAATCCGTTTTGGCTCCACAAGTAGTCAAAACGTTTGTGACGACCAGATACTTCAAAGGATTCTTTTATAGGGAAATTTTGGAGACCTTTTCTAAAGGAGTTCGTTCAGAAACTTGTATAGAAACTTTCTTAATGAGCACTCGACAAATGCGGTTCGAGAACATACACAAAGTCCCAGCTATGGACCTAGTGCATTATCATAACTGAGGTCTCTTGCATTTCCCTACAAGTAATTGGATCTCCTATGCAGATGTTTAGTGAAGTAGAACGGAAAAAATTGAATGCAACTACACAAGAACCAGTCTCTAACTGTCGTTCGGAATCAGTTTTGCGAAATGTTAACTGAAACATGGATATCTGACTCATACGGACTCCGTTTTGGCTCCACAAGTAGTAAAAACGTTTGTGACAACCAGATGCTTCAAAGGGTTCTTTCATAGGGAACTTTTGGAGACCTTTTCTTAAGGAGTTCGTTCAGAAACTTGTATAGGGACTTTCTTAATGAGGACTCTACAAACGTATTTCGAGAACATACTCAAAGTCCCAGCTATGGACCTTGTGCATCATCATAACCGATGTCTCTTGCATTTCCCTACAAGTAATTGGATCTCATATGGAGATGTTTAGTGAAGTAGAATGGAAAAAATCGAATGCAACTACACAATAACCAGTCTGTAACTGTCGTTCGGAATCAGTTTTGCGCAGTGTTAACTGAAACATGGATATCTTACTCATACGGAGTCCGTTTTGGCTCCACAAGTAGTCAAAACGTTTGTGACGACCGGATACTTCAAAGGATTCTTTCAGAGGGAAATTTTGGAGACCTTTTCTTAAGGAGTTCGTTCAGAAACTTGTATAGAAACTTTCTTAATGAGCACTCGACAAACGCATTTCGAGAACATACACAAACTCCCAGCTATGGACCTAGTGCATCATCATAACCGAGGTCTCTTGCATTTCCCTACAAGTAATTGGATCTCATATGGAGATGTTTAGTGAAATAGAATGGAAAAAATCGAATGCAACTACACAATAACCAGTCTATAACTGTCGTTCCGAATCAGTTTTGCGTAGTGTTAACTGAAACATGGATATCTCACTCATAAGGAGTCTGTTTTAGCTCCACAAGTAGTCAAAAAATTTGTGACGACCAGATGCTTCAAAGGATTCTTTCATAGGGAACTTTTTGAGAACTTTTCTTAAGGAGTTCGTTTAGAAACTTGTATAGAAACTTTCTTAATGAGCACTCGGCAAACGCATTTCGAGAACATACACAAAGCCCCAGCTATGGACCTAGTGCATCATCATAACCGAGGTCTCGTGCATTTCCCTACAAGTAATTGGATCTCATATGGAGATGTTTAGTGCAGTAGGATGGAAAAAATCGAATGCAACTACACAAGAACCAGTCTGTAACTGTCGTTCGGAATCCGTTTTGCGCAGTGTTTACTGAAACATGGATATCTTACTCATACGTAGTCCGTTTTGGCTTCACAAGTAGTCAAAACGTTTGTGACGACCAGATACTTCAAAGGATTCTTTCATAGGGAAATTTTGGAGACCTTTTCTTAAGGAGTTCGTTCAGAAACTTGTATAGAAACTTTCTTAATGAGCACTCGACAAACGCATTTCGAGAACATACACAAAGTCCCAGCTATGGACCTAGTGCATCATCATAACTGAGGTCTCTTGCATTTCCCTACACGTAATTGGATCTCATATGGAGATGTTTAGTGAAGTAGAATGGAAAAAATCGAATGCAACTACACAAGAACCAGTCTGTAACTGTCGTTCGGAATCAGTTTTGCGAAGTGTTAACTGAAACATGGATATCGGACTCATACGGAGTCCGTTTTGGCTCGACAAGTAGTCAAAACGTTTGTGACAACCAGATGCTTCAAAGGATTCTTTCATAGGGAACTTTTGGAGACCTTTTCTTAAGGAGTTCGTTCAGAAACTTGTATAGGGACTTTCTTAATGAGCACTCGACAAACGTATTTCGAGAACATACTCAAAGTCCCAGCTATGGACCTTGTGCATCATCATAACCGAGGTC
>NW_025241632.1:0-3290 GCF_018294505.1 Triticum aestivum
GTGTGGTTTTTTTTGCCTGCCTCCATCTTGTTCTGGCAGGCGCAAGGATAGCTACTCTGGTACACATTCACATGCCAAGACTAATTGCGATTTATTGTCTCACGAGACCATCCTGACCAAGCATTATGCTTGTCAGGGGGCAGCTATAGTTATGTTTTCTCTTACAGTAGCGTAGATGCGTGGCAGGGCTATAGGTTAATTGTGACAAGACAACGCTGGAGCGCATGTCGGACAACTGGTTAATCCGCTGGCTATTGGTCCAGATGTGTAATTTCAGCCGACAGTTACTACCAACGCAAAGGTCCACCTACTCGCTGAGCATGCATCATGGTCAGTTAATCCGTCCTTGCTGTACAGATTTGTCTTCATTGTTCCTACTCCTAGTCCTACGTCCTTCTGTCAGCATTATCAAGATTCAAGGGCATGCTAGATGCCTTTGAAACTGGTAGAAACGGTAGTTTGCTAAAATTTACACCCAATGCAGTTCCGTTTTGTTTTGAATTGCATGCATCTAACAACCAGTAAACACAAAAAGATGTATCGACGAAGAATGACATGCAATCTATTTCAACACTCTTTCTCTTTTCTAGCCTTCTTCAGACCTTAGACCTGGGATAAACGATCAATATAGCTAGCATCTATTTCACTTAATAGTAAGTTGGCATGGTATTGAAGTCAGGTCTTGGCTCTAATACTATATTGAATTTCATGCACCTACCACTTCATCAAAAATTTCGAACAAGTGGAGAATGACAAGCAATATATCTCAACATTTTTGACACCGTTGCTGATGTTTTCTCAGTCGAGATGGCAATTGATGAAAACTTTCATTTGACATGGCTTTCTGCGTGAATCTGTCTCGGAAAACTAGCCATCTCATTAGGGCCAAGATTTATGAGTATATAAACACTAAAATCTACTTACACCCCAACTAATCATCCTTTCTCCATAACCTCCCAACAGGTTGCCTTTCTCCGGCCTTGCTAGGCCTGAAGCTGAGCCCTCTGCCGCCAACCAAAAGGGCATCCCTAATGGCTGACAGTTCATGATGCGGCTAACTACAAGAAGATGTTCTTCGTCTAGCCTTGATGGTTCACCACTGACGGCGAGCTCGTTAAGGTTAGCGCCTCCGACAAGATCCCTAACAATACCAAGGACTCCCCCAAGGCCAAGTGTGCTACCGCCGATGTCACACGGAAGCCAACCAAGGCCGCAACCAATCCCAGGAAAGTGTGTGCGTGTGTGCACCGTGTGTCTAAATTATGTGGCCTTAGGCTACTCACAATGCTTGGCTCTTAGCATAGGCAAAATGCTGAGGTATCACACCAATTAAAGAAGAGAGAGAGGAGAGCTGGGTAGTGGAGATATGGCTCTTAGCATGTGTTTTTCCTACGCAATGAAATTAATAACTAGATCTGGTGTGTCTTTCCTCCTGATTTTTCTCTATTTCCCTTCTCTCCAAACTTAGGCCACAATATTGAGATGCCAACATGACCCCTAAGAAAATTAGGGATAATAAGATTTGAGCCCCTAGTTGGGTCACACGTGTTAGATTTGCCCCTAAATTCAAAAAACCCTCGTTTCTGCCCAAGCTCGTTTGCTCCTCTTATACTTTTGTCCTTTGAATGTCTGATTGTCACTTTGAAAACTTCATATTAACTAAGGAAAAATACAAATAAGGTATCAGAATGTTCATAAAAACATCACCTATATGTGCATGTCATTTGCATTCATGAAAAAAGTGATGGAAAATCCCTGTCCCAACTCGAGCCCATATGATCTCGGCCTGAACAATAAATTCCGATAAAAATGAAAAAACAATTTACAAAAGTTTTGATTTCTTGCAAAGTTTCATCATTTGGTTTTTTGCCATGACAAGACAAAACTCTGCAAGAACTCAAAATATTTGTCAGTGTATGCCACAAATAATTTCAGAATTGTTTGATTTTTTTTCTATTTTTTCTGATTTTACTGTTCACATGAGCTCCTATGAGCTCGAGCCGAGATACTCCGCTTGAAAAGAGGAGCTGAGACACTTTTGTCATGAATGCAAATGACTTATAGGTGATGTTTTTCTGAACATACAGTTATCTTATTTGCATTTTTCCGAGTTAATATGAATTTGTTATGAAGTTTTCAAAGTGACGGTCAAATGTTCAAAATGTAAAAGCATAGGAGGAGGAAACGAGCTTGGGAAGAAATGAGGGTTTTTTGAATTTAGGGGCAAATCAAATGGGTCTGACCCAACTAGGGGCACAATGTAATTGTCCTACAACATCACTTAGATACAAGACCAAAGAGATAATGCATTGGGGTGGTTGTATCTACAAGTCATCCACTGCCTAGGATGACGCTTTAAAATCGTTGGGAGTGCCCTTAGGGAGTGAGCCTAATTCACTTGGCTGAGAGACTATGGATTTGCAAAATCTACCTCCTAGGTTCAAACCCCTCATTGATGTGAATTTAAGTTTCTACGTATACTATGGATGTCTCTCTTATACATTATGTTTAAGATCGAAGTTGCCGTTATGCACCGACTTCACGAATGACGTGGTGTGGGTGGCGTTCTCGTCTAGATCCACATCCATGTCATGGTGCCCCTCCATGGCTGACGGTGATGGAGGCTTCCGATCTTGATCTAGATATCCCTTTTTGTAACGTTAATAACATTTGAGATGAGCTTCCTTTTTTCTACGAGATTGCCTTATGTGTGCATCTATCTAGGACGGCTCCGAAACCTTCCTTGGATCAGGACATTTTATATGTGGCATCTATCTGAGATAGCTGTAAAGGCCACCTCGAATGCCTTATTTTTCCGCTTGAGATAGCACTCCCTTGATTTCTTTTTACTCTACATATTAGATTTATCTGAACTCAATTTTTTTGAAGAACCAAGTTTATAGAAAAAATACCAACATTTACATACCAAATCCATATCATTAGATTCATCATGGAATCTACTTTTATATTATATTTATATGATGTTGTAGATGTTGCTATTTTTAAATATAAATATGATCAAACTTTACAAGGTTTGATTTAAGACATAACTTATATGTGAAGTAAAAAGAAACTGAGGAAGTACTATCTGTAATAGTGTTGAAAGCTACAAGTTAAGAATTGAGACACACCACGGTGCGGTAATTAGATAGAGCCATAAGATTGAGACCATGCAAGTACTACTAGCAAGAAAAATAACCTCTAGCTTTGAACACATTAGCTAATATAATCGATCATTTTTCTCCAGAAAACTGGAATTACTGCCTCTAGAAAGAAATTAGTAGGAGGGC
>NW_025241633.1:0-3289 GCF_018294505.1 Triticum aestivum
AGTGTCTGGGCAAAACGTGTACATGGGGCACCGAAGATGGCTCGAGAAGGATGACCCGTGGAGAAACCGTGGAGATCTATTCAATGGTGAGGCTAAGCATCGAGGACCTCCACGTAAGAGGAGCGGCGCCAGAATTGATGAGCTGTTGGAAAACTGGGAACTGTGCCCCGCACCGAGAAAGATGAAAAAGCCGTTGTGATGTCGCTTGAACTACGTCCGTATTTCCCAAAATAGGAAGGGATGATGCAGCACAACTACGGTAGGTATTTCCCTCAGTGATGCGACCAAGGTTGTCGAACTAGTAGGAGGACCAAGCAACACTATGTAAATGGTACCTACACATAAATAACAAATACTTGCAACCCGACGTGTAAGAACGGTTGTCGATCCCTCCTGGGTAATTGATTGGTAAAAGGATAGATGAGTAGTAGCAAATGGAACAACAACAAATAAAATTCAGTGAGGTATTTTTGGGTTTTTGATAATATAGATCTGAAAATAAAAGTTGCAAATAAAAGGAAAATCAAATGGCAATATAGATCTGAAAGTATATGATAGGACAATAGACACAGGGGCCGTAGATTTCGCTAGTGGCTTCTCTCGAAAAATAGCGAACGACGGGTAGACAAATTACTATTGGGCAATTGATAGAAAAGCGAATAGTTATGACGATATCCAAGACAATGATCATGTATATAGGCATCACGTCCAAGATTAGTAGACTGACTCCTGCCTGCATCTACTACTATTACTCCACACATCGACCAATATCCAGCATGCATCTAGTGTATTAAGTTCATGGAAAAATGGAGTAATGCAATAAGAACGATGACATGATGTAGACAAGATCTATTCATGTAGGAATAGATCCCATCTTTTTATCCTTAATAGGTATGGACAAATTTCTCTGCATACCGAGAAGCTGGTCAAGAAGCCCAAAAGAACTTGTGCATTGGAGAGAATGTTGGGACATGCTAGAATGCAACAAAAATAATGACGCGGCCTTTTCTTGGATGGTTGTCACCAGAAAGAAGGCGGTTGCCTCTAATATAAATAATAAAAATCTCAAAAAGAAGAAAAAACTGATTATTTCTCTAAAAGGGAAAAAAGAGAAACAAGGAGCTCTGAGAGCATCTTCAGCCGCGCCCCCAACAAGGCCCCCAGGCGATTTTTCAGGCGCCAGCACCGAAAAATCGGCCCAGTCGCACCCCCAAAGGCCCTATTTTCGCCGGCTCGGGCCGAAATTGACGCCGGCGGACCAAGGCCGAACCCGCCGCGCTGGGGGCGCTTGGGGGCGCCGGCCGAATCGTTTTTGGCGTGAAAATCGGCGGGCCCTCCTTGGCAGCGATTCGGCTCTTCTCGCCGCTTCGTCGTCCTCATCGCCTCGGTTCCCGCGGCAGAATCGATGCCAAAGCTGTCGCGCGCTGCCGCGCCGGTCAGCCTCCTCCATTGATGCCTCACGGGCGGCGCAGTGAAGAAGGGACGACGCGCGTCCCTCGCCCGCCACGCGTACACACGGCGGCCACGCGTACACACGGCGGCCACGCGTACGCGCGGCGCCTCCGCCTATATAAGCCGCCCCCAGCGCGCGGGTGACGCACTGACTCTCCACCGCCGACGCCCTCCCTCGACACCCTCGTTCCTCCCTCTCTTCTCGCCGTTTCCAGTTCAACCATGGCCGAGCGCTTTCCAGGCGATGGCGCGGCGGCGAACGGCTTCGGCCGCCACCACCTTCACGAGGACGAAGCTCGGCTCCTCTATGAGGCCGAGTACCCGGTCCCACCGGACATGCGGGTGCCCGGGGCGTGGAGAATCAGCGTCGGCGGGTCCCGGTGCCACCGCCGCCCACCGGGGCGACGCGGCGTGCGGAGATCGCGCGTATCCGCGCCTCTATGCCGCAGGCGGCGAGGGAAGGTCCGAGGTACGTCCCCGACAGCCCGCTGTGGAAGCCCTACTTCCGTCGCCGCCACGCCGAGCAGCTCGAGGCCACCAACGGCGTCGTGCCCTCCGGAAGGCTCAACTCTGAAGGCCGCCGCTGATGGTGGGGTGTGCCCGGCGGCCGCGGAGGAGGCGACGACGACGGCGGCGGCGACTACACGCAGTTCTATAGGCTCCTCGGCATGTAGAGCTTCAAGGGCGGCGGGCGGCGAGGGCGATAGCGGGCCTAGTAGTGTTTTTTTTTCTTCATTTGTAAAATATTTTATATATGTATGAACTCGCTGAAGTTTGGTTGAATTTGCGCCTTATTTGTGCCGGATTTTATTTAAAAAAAAAACGTGGCCGCCGTAACTGAGGAGTATCACGCCCCAACGCGCGGTTGCGCCGATGCGCCCCAGGGGTGATTTTTAGCGCCTTCTGGTGGCAACGGCTGGAGATGCTCTGATTACCGGCGGATCCGCAGTGGCCGGTGACCCGTCAAGTGTCGCGTCCCGCCTCCCGACCGCTGCTGTCCGGCGTGCGCTCGTCGCCCCCTCCGGCTGCAGCCTGCAGGATATTTGTGCGGCCTCCTCCCAAGTACGCACACCTCTCCAGTAGATCACTATGGCAGCTTCTGTAGCAGCATGAGGCGGCCAACGCCGGAAGGAATTCTCTCTAGAATGGTTCGATCTGCACCCTACCATACCAGGCTAGCGCGTGGATCCTCGATAACAGATGTCGGCTGTGTTGCGGAGGACGCGGGCTGCTCTGGTTCACGAGCTGCCAGCGCCGCCCGGCCGCATGGCAGGTGTTCGACAAATTGCCCCAGTGGGTGTCGACGTTGTTCCTCCCGCGGGGGGGGTGCCTGCGTCAGTGAAGTTAACATCCGGCTCTGGTCCGGGCGTCCGGCCTGACGGCCTCTCCTCCACGGGCCCGCGCAACCAGCTAACCAGGAGCAACCCCGCCTCCACTGGCTGCTGCCACTCCTCTCATTGGTAATTCCCCTGAATTTCTAAGAAAGCTATCTTTGCTCTCCTTTGCAACAAGTCTACTCTGATTTTTTTAACTGAAAAACTGATTTTGCCACAGGTGCTTTCATTGGGAGTACGAATTTTCAACTGAAAAAATGTGTACCACGGTATAAATGAGAAAATGGCTACGTATTTAAGGTTAGTAACTCTCGATTTTGTCTCTGAAAGTTTGACTATTGATTCCAGAGGAAAAAAGGGCTGCTAGGTGATGGAGTTGAGTTGAGCTTAGATTTAAATCACTTGTCCTACCTGGTACATTTACATTTGCAGGATGCTTTTCTGGCTTCACACATTTAGAGCAGGTACATTTGCATTATGTATCCATGATCCTAGACGTATCC
>NW_025241634.1:0-3289 GCF_018294505.1 Triticum aestivum
GTGCAGATCTCACTCTGGTTTACCTACGAGATTCGGTAGTAACTTGATCTGAAGTTTCATGATCAATATCATTAGCTTCCTCACTAATTGGTGTAGGTGTCACAGAAACTGGTTTCTGTGATGTACTACTTTCCAATAAGGGAGTAGGTACAGTTACCTCGTCAAGTTCTACTTTCCTCCCACTCACTTCTTTCGAGAGAAATTCCTTCTCCAGAAAGTTTCCGAATTTAGCAACAAAAGTCTTGCCTTCGGATCTATGATAGAAGGTGTATCCAATAGTTTCCTTTGGATATCCTATGAAGACACATTTCTCCGATTTGGGTTCGAGCTTATCAGGTTGAAGCTTTTTCACATAAGCATCGCAGCCCCAAACTTTCAGAAACGACAACTTTGGTTTCTTGCTAAACCACAGTTCATATAGTGTCGTCTCAACGGATTTAGATGGTGCCCTATATAACGTGAATGCAGCTGTCTCTAATGCATAACCCCAAAACGATAGTGGTAAATCGGTAAGAAACATTATAGATTGTACTATATCCAATAAAGTACGTTTATGACGTTCGGACACATCATTATGCTGTGGTGTTCCAGGTGGCATGAATTTGTGAAACTATTCCACATTGTTTTAATTGAAGACCAAACTCGTAACTCAAATATTTGTCTCCGTGATCAGATCGTAGAAACCTTATTTTCTTGTCACGATGATTTTCCACTTCACTCTGAAATTCTTTGAACTTTTCAAATGTTTCAGACTTATGTTTCATCAAGTAGATATACCCATATCTGCTCAAATCATCTGTGAAGGTCAGAAAATAATGATACCCTCCGCGAGCCTTAACACTCATCGGATCGCATACATCAGTATGTATTTATTTCCAATAAGTCAGTTGCTCACTCCATAGTTCCGGAGAACGGCGTTTTAGTCATCTTGCCCATGAGGCATGGTTCGCAAGCATCAAGTGATTCATAATAAAGTGATTCCAAAAACCCATCAGCATGGAGTTTCTTCATGCGCTTTACACCAATATGACCTAAACGGCAGTGTCACAAATAAGTTGCACTATCATTATTAACTTTGCATCTTTTGGTTTCAATATTATGATTATGTGTATCACTACGATCGAGATCCAACGAACTATTTTCATTGGGTGTGTAACCATATAAGGTTTTATTCATGTAAACAGAACAACAATTTATTCTCTTACTTAAATGAATAACCGTATTACAGAAAACATGATCAAATTATATTCATGCTCAACGCAAACACCAAATAACACTTATTCAGGTTCAACACTAATCCCGAAAGTATAGGGAGTGTGCGATGATGATCATATCAGTCTTGGAACCACTTCCAACACACATCGTCACTTCACCCTTAACTAGTCTCTGTTTATTCTGCAACTCCCGTTTTGAGTTACTAATCTTAGCAACTGAACTAGTATCAAATACTGAGGGGTTGCTATAAACACTAGTAAAGTACACATTAATAACATGTATATCAAATATACTTATGTTCACTTTGCCATCCTTCTTATCTGCCAATCACTTGGGGTAGTTCCGCTTCCAGTGACCAGTACCTTTGCAGTAGAAACACTTAGTCTCAGGCTTAGGACCAGACTTGGGCTTCTTCACTTGAGCAGCAACTTGCTTGTTGTTCTTCTTGAAGTTCCCCTTCTTCCCTCTGCCCTTTTCTTGAAACTAGTGGTCTTGTCTACCATCAACACTTGATGTTTTTCTCGATTTCTACCTTCGTCAATTTCCGCATTACGAAGAGCTTGGGAATCATTTCCGTTATCCCTTGCATATCATAGTTCATCACGAAGTTCTACTAACTTGGTGATGGTGACTAGAGAATTCTGTCAATCACTATCTTATCTGGAAGATTAACTCCCACTTGATTCAAGCGATTGTAGTACTCAGACAATATGGGCACATGCTCACTAGTTGAGCGATTCTCCTCCATCTTTTAGCTATAGAACTTGTTGGAGACTTCATATCTCTCAACTCGGGTATTTGCTTGAAATATTAACTTCAACTCCTGGAACATCTCATATGCTCCATGACATTCAAAACGTCTTCGAAGTCCCGACTCTAAGCCATCAAGCATGGTGCACTAAACTATCAAGTAGTCATCATATTGAGCTAGCCAAACGTTCATAACGTCTGCATCTGCTCCTACAATAGGTCCATAACCTAGCGGTGCATCAAGGACTTAATTCTTCTGTGCAGCAATGAGGACAAACCTCAGATCATGGATCCAATCCGCATCATTGCTACTAACATCTTTCAACACAATTTTCTCTAGGAACATATCAAAATAAACACAGGGAAGCAACAACGCGAGCTATTGATCTACAACATAATTTACAAAATACTATCAGGACTAAGTTCATGATAAATTTAAAGTTCAATTAATCATATTACTTAAGAACTCCCACTTAGAAAGACATCCCTCTAATCTTCTAAGTGATCACGTGATCCAAATCAACTAAACCATGTCCGATCATCACGTGAAATGGAGTAGTTTCAATGGTGAACATCACTATGTTGATCATATCTACTATGTGATTCATGCTCGACCTTTCGGTCTCCGTGTTCCGAGGCCATATTTGTATATGCTTGGCTCGTCAAGTATAACCTGAGTATACCGCGTGCGCAACTGTTTTGCACCCGTTGTATTTGAACGTAGAGCCTATCACACCCGATCATCACGTGGTGTCTCAGCACGAAGAACTTTCGCAACGGTGCATACTCAGGGAGAACACTTCTTGATAATTAGTGAGAGATCATCTTATAATGCTACCGTCAATCAAAGCAAGATAAGATGCATAAAAGATAAACATCACATTCAATCAATATAAGTGATATGATATGGCCATCATCATCTTGTGCTTGTGATCTCCATCTCCGAAGCACCGTCATGATCACCATCGTCTCCAGCGCGACACCTTGATCTCCATCATAGCATCGTTGTCGTCTCGCCAATCTCATGCTTCCACGACTATCGCTACCGCTTAGTGATAAAGTAAAGCATTACAGCGCGATTGCATTGCATACAATAAAGCGACAACCATATGGCTCCTGCCAGTTGCCGATAATCTCGGTTACAAAACATGATCATCTCATACAATAAAATTTAGCATCATGTCTTGACCATATCACATCACAACATGCCCTGCAAAAACAAGTTAGACGTCCTCTACTTTGTTGTTGCAAGTTTTACGTGGCTGCTACGGGCTTAAGCAAGAACCAATCTTACCTACGCATCAAAACCACAATGATAGTTTGT
>NW_025241635.1:0-3289 GCF_018294505.1 Triticum aestivum
TTTTTTTTAGAAAAGGAGGATGACCCCGCCTCTGCATCTGGGAGATGCATGCGGCCACTTTATTGATTATTCTTGAGGACCTTACAAAGTATTGCAACAATATGCCTGAATCCGTCATCTTGGCAACATATGCCACTACTCCTATCCATATGATGAAGGGGTGCTAGCTGGGCCAAATACCCAGTCCACTCACCTAAGCCTATCATCAAAAGCCAGAAGCCCCAGCCGAGCCACATACCCGGTCTGGGCATAAACTGGTCTGACGCACTCACATGTGTCGTCGCCGCCATCTTCCGCAGGTCCGTTCAGAGCAGATATTGAGGCTTCTACCTTGTCAGGCCACTCTGCCATCGACGCCACCATGACGTCAGACAACTACCTTCTCCTACGCGAGTCCATCACCGCGCATCGGGCGCCGAGTCTCCACTGCTCCACGCCGCCGAGATCCGCCGCCATCAATGTGTAGGATGAAGCACCGCTCCACCAAAGAAGCCGCCCACTGGTCCCTCGATCCCGTGTACGCCTCCAAGAATGACGCCCCCAAGGAGGAAACGACACCAACGCGCCGCCGTCATCCGATCTATTGATCTAGGGTTTCCCTCGGAGGTAGCGGATATGGGTCTGGAGCTTCTCCACGGCTTCTGAGTGTGCGAGCTTCATCCCGAAACTATAAAATTGAAAATGTTTAGCAGTTAACTGCAAACTCAAAATTACATATGATCTTACAAGATGGTTTCGAATGACATAGCATTGGTTTGGTTTTCACTTGCGTGACGTACTAGCCGGTGCAAAGAAGTAAAAGGAGTTAGAAAGAGAATTGGAAATTTAAAACAAAAGAAAAAAATTAAAAGTGGGGGGGCGGGGGACACATCATATTGTATTCCAAAGAACCCAAAAGTAATACATGAAAACTCATTAAAATGAACACTCATAAAAAAGAGCAAATGTGTTTAAATACATTTAACAGTAGAAAGAGTCATAGCTAACCTTGATGTGGATGTACGAATGTATCCACATGTACAGCCATTCCCACTTTTTGTTGTAGACATTTTGGATTTCTTATTATTCTAAAATGTCTGGCTCGTTTTTATTTTTCTTACTTTGATCAATAGATTGGTTATCAAACATGTGTAAAATGGCCTTCTAATTATACAAAATCTAGTCATAAGCAGACAAAGTACCTACAGTTTTGAATTAAAGGTGCGTATAGTTTTGAATTAAAGACCAGACTTGTCTGAGTTTGGAGATCAATTCTAGACTCGGATGATAATTCAATGACTACATTTTTCCTAATATTAGTTACAACCACACCAACACGACTCATGCATGTGCATATTTTTTTGACCAAGTACTCATGAGCATTCATCTCGTGATAAAACAATGAGTGATATACCAACCTTGTGAACGGCAATTACCAGCGCACCAACACAACTCTGACATTCATCTCATGATTGGAACTTTTATACTCCACCAATCTTCCCTTGTCTGAATAATGTTTTGGCTTCTATAGAGGATCACATCTTTGTCTGCATACATAGCAAGCTCGCTCTATTGTCCTAGTTTGCTTTTACATGCTCCTAGCACTGACTTGGTATATAAAATAGGTGAAAATCACACACTAATATGAGTAGAAGACGATATCATCTAAAGGGATATAGGGAACATTAGGAATAGGAAACACTACGGTCAATCCCATAACAAGGATCGTAGGTCCTACAATGGAAATGCTAGGACCTGTGATGATATTAATTAGACCGCACCAATGACAAAAGGATGTATTATATATTCCCTCTAGTGCTCTTAAAGTTTTCATTTTAAATATTTACATGGTTCGAACCAGATTGTTGACCATTAGTTTATATGATAGTACATCTATTGCATCCAAAAAGTTATATATTGTGGAAATAATTTTTGAGAAAAAAAATCACATGTGTGATTTCAGGTATCCACTTAAATCTTCCAATAGAAAAGTATTCACTCTATAGGTTGTTAAATACATGGACGAAATGTATACTTGAGGGTTGACTGAGTCGCTTATGGCTATCTCTTCCATAGGCTAGGCTTAGAGATCGATGACCTATAGATTTATAGATCATGTTTCGTTTGCTTTCCCTGTCGTTGGGAACCCGGAGATGGTAGCTACTTCTCCATGTTGGCATATGAAACTGCATTCCAAGGTTCACCTCGGCGATCATCGACCAAGGTAATTAAAAAGCTTAATTAGGCGAAAATAAGTGCAAGTTACTTTGCTTCATTCCTTCCAACTGATCGAGGATGTGAACGAGTTTCCCTCATTGTAGTGTGGTGGCATCGTAGTTGTCTCAATTAACTTCATGCTCTTGTTGTGTATTGGTTTTATTCCACAGATTTTGATCAAAATTTTCACTTAGAATTCTGGTTGTATCCTTTACATTTTCATCTTGTTATCCATTGTGGTCCTGTGAGAGCTTCTTTAGTTGTGATTATCTTCAATGATTCATGAATTGAATGAATTTTGCGAAGAGCAAGTATTGTGATCCGTGAATCATTAATACGATTGTATATGAATACCATCGATAGGATGGAGTCGATTCTCTGTGGCTTTTATTCCGTCAAAATTCAGTTATATGTTTTGCCTCCACATTAGTTATTGGTCCATATTGTTTCCATCACAAATCTAGAACAAAAGCATTTTTTTGGTGAAGTGTCCTTGGTTGATTCTTAACTATGTCATACTTCTCTCCATTTAAAAGTAGAGAGACTTGAGAATATATAGTTGCATGTTTAGTTTGAAGCTGGGAGCGTGGCAAGATGTTTTCCTGCAGACTAGGTCTCACGAAATGTGTCAATATTTAGCTATGCTATGAAAGGTGTGGTGCTCAACTTATAATCATATAACATATGCATGTTTCATGAGTTGCCCCATTTAGTGTGCCACGTCACTTAGCACGACTATTGTCGTAGTTTGTCATTATAAATTACTAATGCACTATAAGTAATGTTTGTTGTATGTCTTGTTGTTTTACTAGGTAAGACTCCATCCTGGCCAAATTATAGTGCATCACAAGTGGTGATATAAGACAACGTCATCTCATACCGATGACACTATCTTCTGACAAATCATAGTGCATCACAAGTGTCAACAAAGACGTCTTCCACTAGGGATGGCATCAACTTCGACATGGATGCCATTGACTCCGGATGACGGCTTCAGCGCAAATGACTTTGCGGGGGATGGCGTGAACTTTGGCTCCAGACCATTGTGCGTCCCAGGTAGTGTAGAGGAGCATGATGGGTGTCCATGTATCAA
>NW_025241636.1:0-3289 GCF_018294505.1 Triticum aestivum
AGCATGCACCTGCAATTTCTTCCCGGATGCTTTCTAATGCTCATCATGACATATTAGAACAGAATTCTGTTGCTTTTGGGGCTTCTTGCTTTCTCATCATACAAACAACAGGAAGCGAACAAGAGTTGAAGTAAGTTTTATGCACTGATGTGTGCGGCATGTCAAGCAAATATACTATAATGTTCATCCAATGGTCAAATTTTTTTAAACAAACAAATTATGCGACTAGATTACATGATGTAGCAAGGAGATCTTACAAGGCGATGTCAAATGGATTTTACATTCCAAATGGTGGAGAAATAGACTGGCCTATACAAACAAAAGTACAGAATAAAATTTTCCATGACCTGTGTACTTGATATGGAATCTCCGTTAGTATATTAGTTCATTCCTAGAACTTTTGTTCAGCTTCAGCAAAAAGGATAACTAACTACCATATAAAATTCGACCAACTGAATCGCACATTCAGGACTTAAGTTTTAGATATTGTTAAGTTTCACCGGAAACATCAATAGGAAATCCTGTGCTTAATCCTTTTTTCATCATGGAACAACTATTTCTTGATTCTATTTTTCCCAGCGAAACCAAAAAAATTGTGCATCAAAACACGGATGTGTAGGCTATTATGTAACTGACCAATATGATTATTCTTTTGTATTAGAAACATTAGTGTATGTTCTACAATCTACATGTTGTTGTTTTTCTGTCTCTTTTAGGTCAACCCACATTTCTTTTAGGTCAAACTAAATGTTGTTTGGTGTGGTGCTTTGTATATAAAGAGGGGCGACAGGCTTTTTCAGTCATGTGAGGTACGTGAAGTGCTTGAGCTATAAGAATACCTGAACTATGTACATATCTAAAGATACTATAATCTATCACCCGCAGTTCGTGTGTTCTTATTTATTAAGAAGTATAATTGTTTCCTTTGAATATACTTGGGAACAGATGAGTTTTTGTGTCATCTGTACCTGGGAAAAGGGGGAGAAGTACTACATGTCAAAGCTTCAGATCTAATGTTGATTTATATTGCTTCTAGATTACAGATTTCTTATATTTAGTTAATCTGACATTGCGACCCCGCAAAAAAAGGGACACTGTAGTTATGCAATACAATCTTTTATATGTAGTGTCCATTGTTAAATGAATTTAATAATGATCCTTGGATGTATGTTTTAATGTCAATAATGCAATGTTGAACATTTTTGTTGGAGATGCTGACTTATTGTTATTGTAGTAATAGTTCTCTTTTGTAAGCAAGGTACTTCTGAAAATATGTATATGGTTGATTCTTCATCCGATCGTGCTCTGTTGGTTAAAACTAGAGAACAGTTTTGAAAATTACTTGATGGTTAAAGCATTTACCATATATATAAGATAATTAGTTGTTGGTGGTTTACCTTGATCACCTGGCACTTAAACGGACACAACATACTTCAAATTGGTTGCATGCAAGTTATCACCTAATTATGAAGGATTGATGGAATATTATTCATATTTGCTATATAGGATGAAAAATTGAAAACTATTACCTGATATTAAGAATTTGCAGAACGCTTACTTTTCTATACATATTTTCCAGTCACCCAAGAATGCAAAAATGCAAGGAAAATGTTATACTGAACTTCTACGAAGTATAACTATGTTTACTTCTAGCCCGTGCAGATGCACGGGTTGATGACTAGTTCCTAATAATCACGATACACAACAAGAACAACACTGAGCAAAGTGACAATTGAACCGTAGACACCGATAGGGACTAGGTAGAACAGCCGGCCAAGTAAACAAGTGGGACAAAAAATACTAGTAGGTGGTTCCTCGATGCTGACTTGCCCGGTCGGTCACAGTCGAGCAGCCACTGTCGCCCTGCCGCTAGGCATGAAGTAATAGGTCGGTCTACAGTCTGCACCAATAATGTCGCTACTGGTTGATCGAGTTCGGGATAAACTTTTTTAACGTTGAAGCTCGTGCAGTCAACTCTCTAAGTGTCAAGTCGTGCCATGCCTCATCCACCGAGATGCTGCATATCTGTGCACATGGTGACGTGGCCCAAGTTTCATATACTATTAGGGCTTTTGTATAAAAGTACTATCTTAGAATCATATTGATAAATATTGATGTGTTTTTTTAGAAAGATTATCATGGTTAGCTTCATTGACTTAGAAAGAAATTGCATTGTTCACAAGTTTAGAGACTAGACAGCCCAGAGGCTCATCCTTCCGTACTAGAAGTCTTATTACGATAACTATGATTAGGGCATCTTCAAAGCGGATCCTCAAACCTTCACTATATGTCCCGACCAGTTTTGTTATCCAACTATGACCTTTATATGTCCGTTTAGCAGTCCGGTCGTACTGATTCTGGTATCCAAGGGACAAACCTGGGGCTTTGCCCGAGTCCAGACATGCACTTGACCAATCACATGCATGATCCCCTTTTCTCTCTCTCCTCCCAACCACACATGCATGGCCCTCCTCTCATCCCTCTCCTCTCAACCGCACACTACATCACAAATATCCCACCATATGCATGGTCTTCACCTACTTTTTCTCCTCCCGACCGATACTTTCTGATTATCATTGGATGGCCCCCTCACGCATCATGTCCGTGGATCACGTCCTGACATAAAAATGGATATAGACATGAGACATTTGCGTGTTAGCTTTGGAGATGCCCTTAACTAGCACGTGCACTGATCCGTTGAGTAGTAGATGCGTGTAAGTCAAGCCCCTACCTAATTTAGACTATTTTTTTATTCTTCTGAAGTATATACGTTCATCTTAGGAAACACCATATTGCAGTACATCTTGGCGATCACTATATTGAATAATGAAACTTTTGCTTGATGGTCTCAAAGGAATGGACAATTATATTAATCTTCTATCTCATCATTGTGAAATCGACAGTCTAGTTCCTTCAGATGTCACTCATCAAATTCTTTGAAGATAGTACCTCTTTCGGTTAAATAAATAAAATTTAAGGCCACATTTTGCATTTCACACCGGGGACCCAAATTTCTCGAGACGGCATTGCATTTGCAGCGGCTGCTGAGCAGTCCATACAGTGGAAATCCTCGATCACTCCAGTGGAATCTAAATCCAAGCAGTACTTGGCTGATGAAGGCTTCTTTGGTGGTATTGCCAAATTGAAATCAAGGTACTCGTAGTGGTAACTATGTGTGCTCAGACTCTTTGCTCAAGACATGTCTAACCACCTAGCTACGGAAGAGTGACTCAACCATTGTAGGTTCTTCATTATTCAACCCACCTCGCAAGGAACCAAGCATGTTCTT
>NW_025241637.1:0-3289 GCF_018294505.1 Triticum aestivum
GGAGGTAGTTCCAACTGGTAGGCAACTTCTCCTCGTTTGGCAAGAATGCGAAAAGGTCCAATGTAACGAGGAGCCAATTTGCCTTTGATACCGAAACGATGGGTTCCCTTCAGAGGGGTGACCCGAAGATAAGCCTTCTCGTCAACCTCGAAAGTCATAGCCTTATGTTTTCGGTCATATTGACTCTTTTGACGAGATTGGGCTGTTTTCAACTTTTCACGAACGATACGAACTTGTTCTTCTGCTTCCTGAATCATATCCGGGCCAAAGAATTGTCTTTCCCCGGTCTCTGACCAGTTAAGGGGTGTTCGACATCGTCGTCCATAGAGAACTTCAAAAGGGGCTTTACCCAAGCTAGATTGATAGCTGTTGTTGTAAGCGAATTCGGCAAATGGAAGGCACTTCTCCCAGTCCATTCCGAACGAGATAACAGAGGCTCGAAGCATGTCTTCTAGAATCTGATTGACGCGTTCCACTTGACCACTTGACTGAGGGTGGAAAGCGGTACTAAAGGAGAGACGAGTTCCCATAGCATTTTGGAAACTTTCCCAAAATCGAGAGGTGAAAAGACTTCCTCAATCCGAATTGATTTCCAAAGGAACACCATGGAGAGACACTATTCGGGAGATGTATAAGTCTGCCAGCTGACTAGCGGTTATACTCTCACGAACAGGTAGGAAATGAGCTACTTTGGAAAGACGATCGACCACGACGAAGATAGCATTATTCCCTCTCTTGGTCCTGGGAAAACCGGTAATGAAATCCATACCAATTTTATCCCATTTCCATTCAGGAATAGCTAAGGGTTGAAGGGTGCCAGCAGGCCGTTGATGCTCTGCTTTTACACGACGATAGACGTCGCAATTTGCAATATACCGAGCAATTTCTCTCTTCATCCTAGTCCACCAGAACCTCTGGCGTAGGTCCTGATACATTTTAGTACTACCGGGATGAATGGTGAGAGGAGATTCATGAGCCTCCTTAAGGATCAACTGCCGTAGATGCTGGTTCTTGGGAACCACTAGACGGTTCTCAAAGTACACAACACCATGATCATTAGTGGAGAAACAACTAGCACCTCCGCTAGCAATGTTCTCTTTGATTTTAGATATTCCCTTATCTCGCTTTTGGGCAGCGATGATTTGATCCGTAAGAGTAGGTTTTGCCACCAAGGTGGAAAGAAAACCTTGAGGTACAATGTGAAGGTTAAGCTTCCGAAATTCATCATGGAGAAGCGGTTGACTTTGTTGTAACATCAGGTTGTTACAATAAGATTTACGACTTAGCGCATCAGCCATGACGTTGGCTTTCCCTGGGGTATAGGTTATTCCTAAGTCGAAGTCTGTGATCAATTCAACCCAACGTCTTTGCCTGAGATTCAAATCCGGTTGGGTGAAAATATACTTCAGACTTTGGTGATCAGTGAATATTTCGCAACGATTACCGAGGAGGTAATGTCGCCAGGTCTTAAGTGCATAGACTACGGCTGCAAGCTCTAGATCATGAGTGGGATAATTCTCCTCATGTGGGTGCAATTGCCGTGAAGCGTAAGCAATTACGTGTCGATCTTGCATGAGAATGCAACCTAGTCCTTGTCGCGAGGCGTCGCAGTAGATAACAAAGTCCTTGGAGAAGTCTGGCGGTACTAGCACGGGAGCAGAGGTCAGGCGTCTTTTCAGTTCCTGAAAGCTGTGCTCACATTGTGGAGTCCATTCGAACTTCTTATCTTTCTTGAGGAGTTCGGTTAGAGGTTTGGCAACTTTGGAGAAGTTCTCGACAAAGCGACGGCAATAGCTCGCTAAGCCCAGAAAACTCCGAACTTGCTTGACCGATTCAGGTGGAGTCCAATCAAGGACGGCTTGAACTCGCTCAGGGTTAACAGCAATACCTCTACCAGATATTACATGACCCAGATAGGTCACTTCTGACAACCAGAATTCACATTTTGAAAATTTGGCATAAAGGCGATGCTCTCGAAGTTTCTTCAACACTAGCCTTAGATGTTCGGCATGTTCTTCCTCGTTCTTGGAGTAGATGAGTATATCATCGAGATAAACTACGACGAATTTATCCAAATACTCCATGAAGATTGAGTTCATTAACCGAGAAAAGGTGGCTGGAGCGTTGGTTAAACCGAAGGACATGACGGTGTACTCGTATTGGCCATAACGAGTAACAAAGGCCGTTTTAGGAATGTCCCCGTTTCTGATTTTGATTTGATGGTAGCCCAACCTCAAATCCATCTTGGAGAAGACTGAGGATCCAGCGAGCTGATCATACAGGTCGTTGATCCTGGGAAGTGGATATTTGTTTTTGATTGTGACCAAATTGACAGGTCGGTAATCTACAACCATCCGGTCCGTACCATCCTTCTTCTTGACGAATAGGACGGGGCAAGCCCACGGAGATGAACTAGGTCGGATGAAACCCTTTTTCAAGGATTCATCGAGTTGTTTCTTAAGCTCGGCTAGTTCTAAGGGTGCCATCTTGTAGGGTCTTCTAGCAATCGGAACGGTTCCTGGAATGAGGTCTATTACGAACTCAACATCCCTGTCAGGTGGGACACCTGGCAATTCCTCTGGAAAGACATCCGGGAAGTCACGGACTACCGGAACGTCCTCAAGGTCTGGCAAAGGGCTGGCGTTAAGAGAATATAATTGTCGCTTGGCTATTCGAGTCAAAACATTGACTATCTTCCCCGAAGGATGGGTGAGTTGAACAGTCCTAGAGAAGCAATCAATTTTGGCTTGATGAGCTGACATCCAGTCCATACCCAAAATGATATTAATATCTGAAGATTTAAGGGCTATCAAAGATGCGAGGAAAACAAGTCTATCGACTTGGATTTCATTTCCATGGCTTACTCTAGAAGTTTGCCATTTGGATCCTGGAGTTTGAATTACCATGGAGGATGGCAAGTCACAGAATGCAACGTTATGCAAACGAGCATAATTTTCAGATATAAAAGAATGAGAGGCTCCTGTATCGAAAAGAACAGATGCCGGGTGGCAATTAACAAGAAGCGTACCGAGAACGACGTTGGGATCTTCTTGAGCTTCTTCGGCAGAGATACAGTTGACATGGCCACGTGAAGCGGTGACCGGTTTAGCATGGAACACCTTCCCTGTCGGCTTGCCACGGCCAACAGCTTTAGCAGATTGATTGGGGTTGGTCTGGGGACACTCACGCATATAATGACCAGATTCCCCACACTTGAAACAAGTCACGGAACTGGTACGTGGAGGAGCATTATTGGTTGGACCCCCATAGGGCTTGGCTGGAGCAGACT
>NW_025241638.1:0-3289 GCF_018294505.1 Triticum aestivum
TTTTTTTTAGGGTTTCGGACGGGGGAAGAAGAGATCCGAATGGAGGGGGGTAAAATAGGCATAGAGGGAGCTAGGAGAGTCCAAATGAGGTGCGGTTTTCGCCCACACGATCGTGATCGAACGCTCTAGGACATGGAGCAGAGTTTGGTGGGTTTTGGGCCAAATTTGGGGGGTGTTGGGCTGCAACACACACGAGGCCTTTTCGGTCCCTCGGTTAACCGTTGGAGTATCAAACGAAGTCCAAATGACCCGAAACTTGACAGGCGGTCTACCGGTAGTAAACCAAGGCCGCTTGGCAAGACTCGGTCCAATCCGGAAATGTTTAAACCCCACACAAGAAAGAAAGGTAGAAATGACCACCGGAGGAGAACGAAACGCCGGAATGCAAAACGGACAACGGGGAAAATGCTCGAATGCATGAGATGAACATGTATGCAGATGCAATGCACGTGACGACATGATAAGAGATGCACGAAAAATAAAAACAACACACGGAGACAAAGACCCAAACCCGAGAAATAAATATAACTTAGCGCCAGGGACGGCAAGAGTTGGATACAAATATGGAAAGTATATCTGGGGCGTTACAACTAGCCTAAATAACATGTCAGGATTATGTACGCATATCCTGAGTGATGTATTGTATAATTACTGCTTGCGTGTAATATATGTAATGAGCAGTCCTTCTCCGTACGCAACCGATTGTTATCTTGAAAAATCCTGGAGCATTTAAAATTTCCCGTATTTATGAATTTATTGATTTCTGCGACTCTTTTCCTTTTCTTATGAGTTTTACAAAATTTATCCCCAGAGTGAAACATGTCTCGTCCTTGGACGCGGTCCATGCCAAATCCGCCAGAGGAAAATTTTGGCACACAACCAAGCAACAATTTCACACAGGGGCAGTCAAGTCAACAGGACAGTGAAACAGCATTTTCCCAAATGTGCCATCTTTATGAGCAAAGTCAGCAACAACATCAGGAAATGATGAACCAAGTCATCAATATGGGAAATCACCATGGACAGTATCAGCAGCAATCCAAGTTGTCTGAGCTACAGAAGACGCGTCCCCAAACATTTTCTCATACTGACAAACCTCTTGAGGCCGAGGACTGGCTTCGAGACATGGAACGAAAATTAATTATTGCACAGTGTTCAGACCTTGAGAAAGTACTATATGCACCGCACTATCTCACTGGAAGCTGCATCGTGGTGGGAAAATTTCCTACACATGCACCCCAACGAAAATGATATAACCTGGGAGGAGTTCAAAGAAGGTTTTCGTGGCGCACACATTCCTAAAAGTCTTATGAAGATCAAGAAGAGAGAATTTGATGACCTCAAACAAAGGACCATGATGGTGTCAGAATACAACAGTCAGTTTACTCTATTGTCTCGTTACGCCAACGAAGAGCGTATGACTGAAAGCAAGAAGATGGAAAAATTCCTAGACGGTCTGGCACCCGCGCTTAAATGCCAGCTAATTGTGCACACCTTCCTAGATTTCAAAACGCTGGTGGATAAGGCCATTACCTTGGAAAATGAGAGACACAACTTAAAGGATTTCCGCAAGCGAAAAAGGGACCAGACTAATCTTGCTCGCAACCACCGAAGCAAGACAGATTTTTAGAAAGGTGGGACACACAAACCCATGACAAATGTCTCACGCCCAATCAAGAATCTCCATGCAAGGGACAAGGAGTTCACATATCGCCCATGCGTTACTTGCTACGCTTGTGGAGAAGAAGGGCACTATGCCAAGCAGTGCCCCAAGCCAAGGAACTCGACCCCAAAGCCGAACAACGGTGGCAATAATTCAGCGCCCAAGCGCAACAATTTCAACCCCAATAACAACCACAGGAAGGGTCATCTGAACCACGTGACCAGAGAAGAAGCACAAAATGCCCCGGATATCGTGCTTGGTACGTTTCTTGTCAACACAACACCTGCCACGGTTTTGTTTGATTCTGGAGCTTCTCACTCATTCATTTCGAAGAGGTTTGCTTTGCAAAATAATTTTTTGATGCTTCCCTTGGAAAAATCCATGATTGTCAAGTCCCCCGGGATTAAGCAAGTGACTCAGAGTTACTGCCAAGGTGTGGTTATTGAATTTTAAGGATTGAAGTTTCACGCCAACCTTATTGTATTGGAAAATAAAGGACTGGATGTCATCTTAGGGATGGATTGGTTAACCACCAACAAAGGATTTATTGACTGCTTCAACCGGACCGCAATTCTCACCCACCATCACGGGAAGACAATAAAAGTTTCAGCCAAAGAGAGACAAATATCTCGGCAACCGAGATTGAACAAGGTGGACGTTTCGGAGTTAAGCAAAGTTCCAGTAGTGTGTGAATTTCTGGACGTATATCCCGAAGAACTACCAGGCATGCCACCAGACCGAGAGATAGAATTCAGCATTGAGCTAGCACCCGGAACCACCCCCATATACAAGAAACCATACAGAATGGCACCATCCGAGTTGGTAGAATTGAAGAAGCAAATAAAAGAATTACTTGACAAAGGATATATACGAGCCAGTTCCTCACCTTGGCCAATTTTATTTGCCAAGAAAAAGGATGGGACACTGAGATTGTGTATAGACTATCGAGCACTTAACATGGTCACAATCAAGAACAAATACCCAATGCCCCGGATAAATGATTTATTTGATCAGCTCGCTCAGGCCAAGGTCTTCTCAAAAATTGACTTAAGGTCGGGATACCATCAATTAAAAGTGCGAACAGAAGATATCCCTAAGACAGCCTTCACCTCCAGATACGGACTGTATGAGTTCACAATAATGCCGTTTGGACTAACAAACGCCCCCACATATTTTGTTCACCTCATGAACAAAGTATTTATGAAGTTTATGGACAAGTTTGTTGTAGTATTCATCGATGATATTCTGATATACTCCAAGACACCAGAAGAGCATGCTGAACATCTCAGAATTGTACTAGGAGAACTCCAGAAACATCAATTGTACGCCAAGTTCAGCAAATGTGAATTTTGGCTAAGACAGGTGGGTTTCCTGGGCCACGTACTGACCCAAGAAGGTATTGCCATAGACCCGGAAAAGGTCAAGGCTGTACTTGGCTGGAACTCACCAGCCAGCATAACGGACGTACAAAGTTTCTTGGGAATGGCAGGATACTACCGAAGATTTATTGAAGGATTCTCCACCATAGCAAAGCCAATGATGCAGTTACTCAAGAAAGACAAGAAGTTTGAATGGACGGAAGCTTGCGAGAAAAGTTTCCAAGAACTAAAAAGGAAATTAACAACA
>NW_025241639.1:0-3288 GCF_018294505.1 Triticum aestivum
GGGGGGGGGGGGCACCGCACACGGCTAAGGAATGATCACGAAGATCAACTTGTGTGTCTAGAGGTGCCCCCTGCCCCCGTATACAAAGAAGCAAGGGAGGAGGCCGGCCGGCCCTTGGGGCGCGCCAAGGAGGGGGGGAGTCCTCCTCCTAGTAGGAGTAGGACACCCCTTTCCTAGTCCAACTAGGAAGAGGGAAGGGGGAAGGAAAGAGAGGGAGAGGGAGAGGGAAAGAGGGGCCGCGCCCCCCTCCCCTAGTCCAATTCGGACTCCTCATGGGAGGGGGCGCGCCACCTCCTGGACTGCTGCCCTCTCTCTCCCCTCAGGCCCACTAAGGCCCAATACTTCCCCGGGGGGTTCCGGTAACCCCTCCGGCACTCCGGTTTTCTCCGAAATCACCCAGAACACTTCCGGTATCCGAATATAGTCATCCAATATATCAATCTTTATGTCTCAACCATTTTGAGACTCCTCGTCATGTCCGTGATCACATCCGGGACTCCGAACAAACTTCGGTTCATCAAATGATATAAACTCATAATATAACTGTCATCATAACGTTAAGCGTGCGGACTCTACGGGTTCGAGAACTATGTAGACATGACCTAGAACTGTTTCTGGTCAATAACCAATAGCGGAACCTGGATGCTCATATTGTCTCCTACATATTCTACGAAGATCTTTATCGGTCAAACCGCATAACAACATACGTTTGTTCCCTTTGTCATCAGTATGTTACTTGCCCGAGATTCGATCGTCGGTATCCAATACCTAGTTCAATATCGTTACCGGCAAGTCTCTTTACTCGTTACGTAATGCATCATTCCGTAACCAACTCATTGGCCACATTGCTTGCAAGGCTTATAGTGATGTGCATTACCGAGAGGGCCCAAAGATACCTCTCCGACAATCGGAGTGACAAAACCTAATCTCGAAATACGCCAACTCAACATGTACCATTGGAGACACCTGTAGAGCTCCTTTATAATCACCCAGTTACGTTGTGACATTTGGTAGCACACAAAGTGTTCCTCCGGTAAACGGGAGTTGCATAATCTCATAGTTGTAGGAACTTTGTATAAGTCATGAAGAAAGCAATAGCAGCATACTAAACGATCAAATGCTAAGCTAACGGAATGGGTTAAGTCAATCACATCATTCTCTTAATGATGTGATCCCGTTAATCAAATGACAACACATGTCTATGGTTAGGAAACATAACCATCTTTGATGAGCTAGTCAAGTAGAGGCATACTAGTGACATTAAGTTTGTCTATGTATTCACACATGTATCATGTTTCCGGTTAATACAATTCTAGCATGAATAATAAACATTTATCATGATATGAGGAAATAAATAATAACTTTATTATTGCCTCTAGTTCAGCCACCGCAGCCGGCAGCTCTTCCCCGTGCGCCTCAGGCCGGCGGCCCGCGCCAGCGCGTTCCAGCGGCCCTCGCCGTGGTCCGCGATGTAGTTGATCAGCGTAAGGTCCTCGTCCACCGTCCACGGCCCCCGCCGGAGCTCCGCCTCCTCCTCCGGCTCCGCCGCCATGCTGTTGCTGCTACGACTCTGCAGCACCATATCCATGGACGACGTAGCTAGTGGAGGATCCAAGACAGATGTAGAGAGAGAGAGAGAAGCGCGGATGAGCTAGGTGGGATTCGGGGGGAGAGAGAGACTGGGACGCCATTTATAGGGTTTTGAGAAGGCAAAAGGGAAAGTGGAGAAGAGAATGTAAAAAAGGAGAAGACCCGGGGGAGGGATCACACACACTCGCCTACACAGCAGGATCTTCTGTAACACTCGCCATACGGCAGTTACGTACATTGCCGTCTTCTACGGCTCTGCCACGAACTTGCCTTTTATCTGGGCAAAATATTTTGTGCTTCGTATCAACATAACATGATTTTCGACCAAGAAATATCGTAAGTGACGCATAGTACTTTATTCCGGAAGAAATGCTACGATGCACTGCTCAAACTTTTTCGGAAAGTGTACGCACAATACGATATTCATTGCAAATTTAATTTGTTGTTCATTGCAAAGTTAGTATGTCTTATAGTTGTGTTACCTGGAATACATGGTTACTACTTAAAGGCCGGAGGCATTCCTCCTTAAAAAAAACATGGTTACTACTTAAGGATTAGTATAAATATGATGTTATTATAACTTTCTATATTCCGAAAGATGGATTGCTAAATTAATAAAGCACACGTAGTGTGAGTCATTTATGCATGGTGTATACCATGCATAGATCCACCATCTGTCGTCACAAGCCTTGTTCTTTTATCGTTATTTGTCTTGTTTCAGGCTATCACATAATGTTTGTTTTCCTATTATTGTTTCATAGTGCACTACTACCTCCGTTTGAAAATACTTGACATGGTTTTAGTTCAAATTGGGATTTAATATATCAGTGTGTAACATTAAGAAATTATTTATCGCTAAATTTTAACCAATCCAGTTAGGTTTCAAAGTGCATAGTAGTGTTTCGTCTGTGTATCATCAAAAATAGGCGCATGCATCTTCAACATATTTAACGGTAGATCAAAGCATGTATAAACGGTGCATGGTAGATAAGCATTTCTTACCGGATAGATATATTTTAAATAGCAAACAATATTCAAATTTTAGGTTTAATGTTTTGATGTCTTATGAAGGTGGGATATTCTTTCAGTGGGAGACGACGTTTCCGTCGATAGTTAGGCGTTTCTGATGACTTCATCAATTTCAAAACACGTCGATTCAGTTTTTCAGAGATGCTCATAGGGGTAGTATGTGCATGCGTGCTTTCGTAAAGATGAGTGTATTACATGTTTATGAGGGTCCGCGACTATATTATGTTTTCAGAACAAAAACGATGAACAAAGTATAACCTCTGTTATTCATATGGACACTTGTGCACACGTTTCTTTGCATATTGAGGGCAACACGCACGCATGTTCTGCACGAGCTGCCTCAAGATTAGCATCGCAAGTACTCTTTGCTGTTTTCGCCAAAAAAATAAAATTGCAGAAGGATTAGTTACTTCGGGACGGATGCATGTGACCTGTGTACAAGCTATTTTCGAACACAATTTATGTCAGCAACCTATACATCCCAAATATCAGGATGACACTATCAATTCCCAAAAAAAAGGTGGCACTATCAACTCTGCCCATGTGAGCCATCAAAGTACCATTATCCCGGGAAAAAAGTAGCATTAATATTTTTCGCAAAAAAGACCATCAATAGTGAGTTATACTTAATTTTTCATCGAAAAAAGTCATACTGTATTTGATTTTCCC
>NW_025241640.1:0-3288 GCF_018294505.1 Triticum aestivum
CGGCTAACTGCTTCACCAACAATGACAGACTTGACAATCTCAGCCATTCTTGTGATTTCGGGTAGGACGCAAATTAGTAAGAGAAGAGTACGTTGTGGTTGTGCTGCTCAAGAAATGGACTAGCCCACTTCCGTTTCTTTTATTGCTCAACTTGCTTTCATAGTCTTTCGTGAATCAAATTGGCGACTGAAACATCTATGCTCGCTGGTGATTTTCTATTGGAAAGGAGAGAGAAGAATTTTGTTTCACTCCGTTGATAAAGACAATTGGCGGAGCAGAATGGGTGCACCAGAATATACTTGGTGACAGCCTCCTCGGACGTGGTGCATACGATTTTGGAGCCATACAAATATAGTGGATTACTATGTGCCAATTGTGTTAGGTCTTCTATAACGCATGGACTCTTATATAGGCGCTTAGAGAAAAAATATATCGCTTTCAGTTTGAAGCATGTGTTAAGAGTCTCTAGTCCAAAAGCTGCTACCGCTTACGTACGGGCGCTGATGAAAGAAAAAAAAAAAGAAAAAAAAAGAAAGCTGTACTAGCTATGTCTGATGACTCAATAGGCGGCGAGGCAAGCGGAAATCCCGAGCTCAAAAGGGAATCTGGCAAAATAGGTGAGAATTAGGAGGTTTCATTTAACATGGTCCCTCTCGATTAGAAAAAAAATGAAAGACTGTGTTTTATGCCGACATAACTCGCCATGCAAACCACCTCTGTACTGATTATTTGGTGGGCGACGCTAGGCGCCGGCGCACCGGCCCAACAGTTGGGCCGGTCCAGCCCTGGTCGCCCGATGCAGCGATTAGACCGTCAGATCTATCCCTCGCTTTGTCCTCCTCCTGAGTCAATTTTCCAAAAAAGAATTGCAACTGTCCGAGCGTAGGCGACACCACGCCATATCCTCGCGAGAAAACAGCCGAGCTTGAAGCACCACCTCGGCGTTCCTCGTCGCCGGTGAGCGCTCTCGCCGGCCGTCCGTGCTTGCCCAGATCCGCGCTCGCCATGGATGCAGCTCCGCCACCCGCGCTCATCAAAGATCTGCGCTCACCATGGATGCAGCTCCGCCGCCCGGAGCTTGCCATGGATGCAGCTTCGCCGCCCACTCTCGCCATGGATGGATCCCGCCCTCGCCGCCCGCGCACGCCATGGATGCAGCTCCGCCTCGGTAGGAACATTTGCATCAATGAACGGATGTAACAAAACCCATTGCCGGACGTAGCAAATACCTACGACGATTGCAACAAAAAACCAATTGCCGGACGTAGCAAATACCTACGGCGGACGTAGCAAAAAGCTGGATGTAGCAAAACATTATGCCGGTTGTAGCAAAAAGCGATGCTAGTTCTAGCAAAACCACGACGCCGGCTGTGTGTTGTAGCAAAACGTGATCCTAGATGTAGCAAAATGATATGCCGGTTGTAGCAAAATCAATGCCAGTTGAAGCATGTAGCAAAACTGCAGCGTTTTGTCATCTTCTTCCACCTCCAGCCGTCGTTGGTTGAAGCTTTTTCAAACTACAGTTGAAGCTTTCGTATGAACAATTGTAGCTTTTTTCTGTGTGTGGTATCCGGTTGAAGCTTGATATACCGCGGGTTGAAGCTTTTGAATCAAACGGTTGTAGCTTTTTCCGCTACAGGTTGTAGCACGCGCCAATGGCCATAGTAGCACGGCCAGGGAGTTGGGGACCTAGGAGTGCGCCATGAGGACGAGGGGGTAGCTGGCGCATGGCCATGGTGTGGAGGGACGCTGTGAGGAAGAAGAATAGAGGCTGGCCATGGTGAGGAGGATGTGCAGGCGGAGGCATGCGAGCTCGAAGAAAAAAATATACGATAGAAGGGGATAAGAGCGAGCGCCTGGAAGAGAAGAAGGGATAATGCAGGAGGACTAGTCAACTCGGGTCCACCACGCCACGTGGTTGCTCATGAGTGGGTCGCGCGTGCGCGCGTGAATTGGACCGGCTGAAGCTTCCGCCGGTCCGCCGGTGTGAAACGTTTCCCTTATTTGATTATCTGTACTATAAAAGCAAGTTTCACTATATATATCATTCACCGTAGAATATACCACATGGCAAACGTGGTAAGCACCCAAACTTGATGAAAAGAACATTCACCATACAATATGACTAGGCACGATGACTCCGCACACAGGACCCTCCATGCAACAAAACAATGATATACACGCAAGAGGTTCAACTCAACATACAACCTTGTTTTGTCATGGTGATCATGAATTTGAAGGGAAAATCTGTGGGAAAAACTACCACAGAGTTCACCCAAGAAAAGAACAAAACCAAAGTTTCATGTGAAATTTAGGCCACTGACCATTGGTCCAGTACACTGCTCGCCTCAATACTAATCGATCAATGCTGAAAACAAGCTACCGAGCCTCTCCGTGGAACGCACGACCCATAGTTTGAGGAAATCTCTGACTACCTGCTTCAACAACACTTTCCTTATTCCTTGATCCTGGTTCTGATGAAGCATCTTATGGATAACTCGTTGTGTGGATCTGATGGCAATGCATGTCTCGGTCTTCCTTGTGCTCTCCACATATAGGAGTGCACTGCCATGGTTAGATGTGCAACATATCTGGTAATTCGTGGCTTCTTTGTTATGATAAAGATAATCTATCGCCTTCAGGAGAAGCATCTCGTCGAGTTGGTCTGAGTGAACATTTAAAGGGGTGAGGTGTTGCTTCTCTCCATCAATTTGCCTCTATCGCAGAGCCCTCGATTGAGGACTCAGGATCCTCCAATGAGTTATGAGGCATGAATAGAATCCCCAGCTTCAAAGGTGGGAAGTTCTCCAGACAAGTAGATGTGTCCGCATTGCCAATTGCTGCGGTTGATCTCATCATAAGATTATTGTACTCAGATACTGAGATTTGACGCTGCAAATACACTTGACAGACTGGCTCTGGAAACATGGCCGAAAGTCTCAATTTGTTTCGGCTACCGCCGCCACCAGAAAAAGGCACATTGTGATGCAACTTGTATCCTTGACAGCATAATGGATCTGGCGGAACCATCTAGCCAAAGTTGTGTGGATGTGGTTCCAGTGTTCTAGGTGTGAATTCGCAACCTCTTGTGGCACACAGAAGAAATCTTGTGAGGGGAGCTGCGTGATCTTGTTGATAACAATTTCGGCAGTGGACTTGAAGTGAGGCGTCACCTGTCGCAAGAACTGTAATATAGTTCCGACTATGTTTATACTCTCCGAAACACGCAGCATGAACCCGAGGCGGAAATTGTTCTTGGGCGCCTTGCAATCTAGATATATGAAGGTT
>NW_025241641.1:0-3288 GCF_018294505.1 Triticum aestivum
CCCCGTTTGTCCTTGATGCCACTGACTCCATGTACTTCGCGTGGAAGACGTACTTTTCGCTCCTCTTCCGCGAGAACAATCTCGTGGATCATGTTGACGGCACCGTCGACTCCCACGCTTTGGTGGGTGACTCCGAGTGGACCGCGATCGACGCTACGCTCATCAGGTGGTTCTTCACCACCATCTCCAAGGACCCATTTCACACGGTCGTGAGCGATGGTGATGACGCCCACGCCATGTGGGTCAAGCTCAGCGGACTCTTCAACAACAACAAGCTTCAGTGTCGCGTTTTTTTGCAGTAGGAATTTTTTGACTGTCATCAGGATGAACAGTCCATCGATGACTACTGCCGCCGCTTGAAGACGTTGGCGGATGAACTCCGCGACATCGGCGCCAAGGTTGATGACGACCTCCTCCTCAGCATGCTCACCACCGGTCTCAACGAGGACTTCGTCAACGCCGTCTCCAACCTCACCTTGATGCTGGAGTCCTCCTTCCCCAAGTTTGTGGCATACTTGTGGTTGGAGGAGCGCCGGATGAAGGGGGTCAAGAAGCGTGTGCAGCACCACGCCCTCGCCGCCGGCACCCCCCGCGGCGCCCCGCCGCAAGCCGCCCCGTCTGCTCCGCGGCAACAGCCGCCGCCCCGGGATTTTCCCCCCTCCTGCCCGCGCCCCCGTTCCTCCCGCTGCCCCCAGTAGCAGCCGTGGGGTGGCGGGCGGCGCGGCAACCGTCGCGGGGGCGGCCAAAATCAGCAACAACTTGCGCACATGGGGCCCCTCGTGAGTAGCAGCTGGCCACCCCACCGTGGACTTATGACACCAATCTGTAGACGGTGTCGTTCATGCATACTCGATGCCGGTCCCTTGGGCTCCTACCACAGGCATCCTTGGGCCCCGTTCGGCGAGCCACCAGGCGAACTTCGCCACTCCCAGCACCGCACCCTACCCGGCATCGTCGGCCACGGGAGGCTATGGCGCCGCCCCTGCGCCAGCTTACTGCGCCGCCCCCGTGCCTGCCTATGGCGGGTTCTACCCGCCCCAGGTCCCACCGCCGTTGGATCCAGCCCTCCTTGCCGCCCTGCATTCGGCTCCGTCACCGAGTAACTATGGTGGCAGTGGTGACTGATAAATGGACTCGGGCGCCACTGCTCACATGACTGCTCATCCCGGTAACCTCACGTCTTCCACTCTCATTCATACTCCCACTCGCATCACCGTTGGTAACGATTCCTCTCTACCCATTACACATGTCGGTCATATGTCGTTTCCTTCCACCTCTACTCCTATTAACATGTCTATTGTTCTCGCCTCTCCTGACTTAGTAACCAACCTTGTCTCTGTTCGTCGCCTTGCTCGTGAGAACCCTATTACTGTTGAATTTGACGATGTTGGCTTTTCTGTGAAGGACGCCTGTACACGGATGGTACTCCACCAATGTGACAGCCCGGACGAGCTCTACCCAGTGCATCCTTCCGCCGCCACGACCACCCGTCCAGCCGCCCTCACCACTAGTGTCGATCTTTAGTACGCCTGCCTCGGTCATCCCAACTCCACAAGTTTGCGTCAGATTCTGCAGAGTTTTTCCTTCTCATGTAATAAGGTTGACGACCACACCTGTGAGGCATGCCATCTAGGCAAGCACGTTAGTCTTCCCTTTAACGAGTCTACAAACATTTCCACTTTTCCGTTTCAGTTATTGCATAGTGATGTTTGGACGTCCCGGTTGCAAACAACATGGGTTATCTATACTATTTGGTGATATTGGATGTTTTTCCCCATTATGTGTGGACATTTCCTCTCCGTCGCAAGTCCGATGCTCTTGCTACACTCACTGCTTTTTACTCATATATCACCACACAGTTTGGTCGTCCTATTCTTGCCTTGCAAACTGAAAACGGAGAAGAGTTTGACAATATTGCCATCCGCAATCTCCTTGCGACTCACGACACCATTTTTCAGCTCACTTGCCCCAACACGTCACAGCAGAATGGTCGCGCCGAGCATGTCATCTGCACTATTAATGACCATGTCCGCATGTTGCTTTTCCACTCCAACATGCCTCCTCATTTCTGGCCAGACGGTCTTGCAACCGCCAACCTTCTCACAAACATCCGCCTGTGTCGTCCTCGCTGGAACTATACTCCTCACGAGCTCCTCTTCGGTGCGGCTCCATCTTATGATGGTCTTCGCATTTTCGGGTGTCTCCGTTATCCTAGCACCGCGCCCACCACCCCTCACAAACTCACTCCCCGGTCAGTTCCTTTCATCTTTCTCGGTTATCCTCCCAACACCAAAGGTTATTGGTGCTATGATCCAGTGTCCCACTACATATTTACTTCGCGACACATGTACTTTGATGAGCCGGTGTTCCCATTTCAGCAGGTACAATCCTCCTCGGCGTCTCCCACAGTGCGGCTCGCCCCTGCCACCACCTACGGTGAGCCGCCACCATGCCGTGCCGAGCACTGGGCCCGGCCCTGCCCACGCTTCCAGCGCCGTCCGCCCCCTCCCGCGGCGCTTCGGGTGTGGCTGCCCCCTCGGGCGCCCCCGCAGCCGCGGCCTTTGGCGCCCCCTCGGGCGTCCCTGCCCCAAGGCCAACTAGGGTGCCCCCGCCGCCACGGGCCCTTCGGCCGCCCCCGTCGCCGCAGCCTCTGGCGCCGCTGCGGGTGGCCCCTCCAAGTCCTCAGAGACCGGCTTGACCTCCTACTCGCCGGTCCCCCTCTCATCTCTGCCGACTGCAGTCGCACCTCTCACCGGTGTGGTTACTCGAGCTCGGACTGGGACGTTTCATCCTAGCATGCGTAATACCTCAAACGAGTACACGTGTGCCGCGTCTGCCACGGCCCCGTCTCCGCTCCCCACCTCCGCCCGCGCAACCCTTTGGGATCTGAACTGGCTTGCTGCGATGCATGAAGAGTTCGATGCCCTGTAGCGCAACAGTACGTGTGAGCTTGTCCCGCGGCCTCCCTGTGCCAATGTTATCATTGGCAAGTGGATTTTCCGCCACAAGACTCGTCCTGATGGTTATCTTGAGTGCTACAAGGCGCGATGGGTGGTGCGCGGTTTCCGCCAGCGCGCCAGCGTGGACTTCACGGTCACCTTCGCCCCGGTTGTCAAACCGGGCACAATTCACGCTGTTCTCCAGCTTGATGTCTCTAGTGCCTGGCCAGTTCACCAACTCAACGTGTCCAATGCTTTCTTGCATGGCCATCTCGACGAGCAGGTGTTTTGTAAGTAGCCCACTAGTTTCGTCGACACTGACTATCCGGACCACGTGTGCTTGCTCTCT
>NW_025241642.1:0-3288 GCF_018294505.1 Triticum aestivum
CTTGCCAAAGGATAAAATGAAAAAGGGAGAGGTGAAGATCACCATGACACTTGCATAAGGTAGAAGATAATAATAAAAGATAGGCCCTTCGCAGAGGGAAGCAGAGGTTGCCATGCGCTTTTATGGTTGGATGCACAAAATCTTAATGCGAAAGAACGTCACTTTATATTGCCCCTTGTGATATGAACCTTTATTATGCAGGCCGTCACTTTTATTACTTCCACATCACAAGATCGTATAAAGCTTATTTCTCCCACACTAATCATACATATTTAGAGCAATTTTTATTTCTTTGCACCGATGACAACTTACTTGAAGGATCTTACTCAATCCATAGGTAGATATGGTGGACTCTCATGGCAAAACTGGTTTAAGGGTATTTGGAAGCACAAGTAGTATCTCTACTTGGTGCTGAGAATTTGGCTAGCATGAGGGGGAAAGGCAAGCTCAACATGTTGGATGACCCATGACGACATACTTTATCTCAGATATAAGAAAACATAACCCATTACATTGTCTTCCTTGTCCAACATCAACTCTTTAGCATGTCATATTTTGATGAGTGCTCCCAATCATAAAAGATGTCAATAATAGTATATTTATATGTGAAACCTCTCTTTCCTTATTACTTCCTATTAATTGCAACGACGACCAAAGCTATGTCTGCCCACTCCCAACAAATTTTAATCGTCACACTCTTTCTATGTGAAGTCATTACTATCAATAAGATCAATATGAACTTTTGTTTCTTCTTGTTCTTTTTCTCTTTTCTTTTATTCACCCAAGATCATAGCAAGAAAATAAAGCCCTTGACTCAACACTAATCTTTATTATATAGCTCACGGACTCAATTACATAGGAAGATCATAAGGCAAAACTCAAAACTAGATCATGCCATAAACTTTATTCTACTAGATCAAAATACTACTAATAGGATCGAACTAAGGAAAACGGTAAAGATAGGAGTTGTGATTGTGATACGATACCGGGGCACCTCCCCCAAGCTTGGCGGTTGCCAAGGGGAGTGCCCATACCCATGTGATTATATCTCCTTGGTTGGTGAAGAAGGTGGAGGTGTTGTTGATGATGCGGGCTTGTCATCCATCTTCCAAGGCATAGGTTCACCATCATAGAAGGATGATCGAGTCTCCGGAATCCTCGAATCTGCAGCCAAACTCATTCTTTTGAATATATATTCACACTCACGGTTTTGGTTTTGCAGGTCATAGATTTGGGCTTGGAGGTGCTCGATATTCTCATGTAGCTTGAAGATGGCCTCCTCGGTGTTCTTGGCATCCGGCTTGTAGTTGTTAGTGAACTCTGCGAGCATCGAGTGGCTAGCATTGATTCCACGGTCCACCATCCCCTGGCACTTGAAAACTTGTTGCTCCATTGCTTCGAGCCTCGTCTCCATGCTTCTGGTTCCCTTTGGTCCCTCGGCATCGCGGATGTGCAACAACCCATCACGCATCTCAATGGTTTGAGGGTGTCGCAGCACCTCTGCGAGGTAAGGGTTGATGACCTTCTCGAAGAACTTGTCCTTGGAAGCACTTGGGGACGTCATGATAATCTAGATCTATCAGAAAAACAACTCGAAACAAGAATAGAGAATATTTGCGTGATACGGGAGTCAAAACCTTCGGGACAATATATAGTGAATTTTTACCGACCAAAATACATATCGTGCAAGAAAACGGAGTCCGAAAGGCACACGAGGTGCTCACGAGGTAGGGGGGTGCGCCCAGGGGGATAGGGCGCGCCCTCCACCCTCGTGGGGCCCTCGTGTCCTTCCCGGACTGCTACTTAATTTTTTATTTTTCTAAATATTCCAAAATGGAGAAATATTGCCTTAAAAACTGTTTTGGAATCGGTTTACTTACCGTACCACATACCTATTACTTTTCGGAGTCGAAAACATTCTGGAAAGTGTCCCTTATGTATTCCTCCGGGGTTAAGGTTTCAATAATATTGGTTTCAACATTTATGGGATTACCTGAGATGTAATGTTTGATTCTTTAACCGTTTACCACCTTCGGATTTGTGCCTTTGAAGTTGTTGATTTTTATGGCACCGGAACGATAGAACTCCTCAATAACATAGGGGCCTTCCCATTTAGAGATAAGTTTTCCTGCAAAAAATCTTAAACGAGAGTTGTATAATAGTACATAATCACCTACATTAAACTCACGCTTTTGTATCCTTTTGTCATGCCATCTTTTAACCTTTTCTTTAAACAACTTGGCATTTTCATAAGCTTGGGTTCTCCATTCATCAAGTGAGCTAATATCAAATAACCTCTTTTCACCGGCAAGTTTAAAATCATAGTTGAGCTCTTTAATAGCCCAATATGCATTATGTTCTAGTTCGAGAGGTAAGTGACATGCTTTTCCATATACCATTTTATACAGAGACATACCCATAGGATTTTTATATGCAGTTCTATAGGCCCATAATGCATCATCAAGTTTCTTGGACCAATTCTTTCTAGACCTATTGACAGTCTTTTGCAAAATTAATTTGAGTTCTCTATTACTCAATTCTACTTGACCACTAGACTGTGGGTGATACGGAGATGCAATTCTATGATTGACGTCATATTTAGCAAGCATTTTACGGAAAGCACCATGAATAAAATGTGAACCACCATCAGTCATTAAATATCTGGGGACTCCAAACCTCAGAAAAATAACTTCTTTAAGCATTTTAATAGAAGTGTTATGATCAGCACTACTAGTTGGAATAGCTTCTACCCACTTAGTAACGTAATCAACAGCAACTAAAATATGTGTATATCCATTAGAGGCAGGAAAATGTCCCATATAATCAAAGCCCCAAACATCAAATGGTTCAATAACAAGTGAATAATTCATAGGCATTTCTTGACATCTACTAATATTACCAATTCTTTGACATTCATCACAAGATAGGACAAACTTACGGGCATCCTTGAAGAGAGTAGGACAATAAAAACCGGATTGCAATACACTACTAGGGAAAAGCCTATACACAGAATCTTACCAGCAGCGCGCTTTAAAATAAGGCACTGCTGCTAACTAGCAGTAGCACTCGCGCACAAACCTTGCTGCTGAAATGAATGTATCAGTAGCGCGCCTACTCTAAGACGCGCTACTGCTATAATTGCCACGACGCCGCCGCGAGGCTAGTTCTAGCAGCAGTGCGCTTGTATGAAGAGCGCTACTGCTACAGACCATAGTAGTAGCGCATTTACACAATAACCACTACTGCTAAGTTTACTAAAAAAATTAGTCCCACCTCGCTTCATGAAGA
>NW_025241643.1:0-3288 GCF_018294505.1 Triticum aestivum
AGTTTCAACTCCAACACGTGTAAGACTGAATTTGTAGAACTATGTGCTGCTGAGTTTGGGAGTTGTACATAGCGTGCTGTAGTGTGATTCCACATATGCAGAGGGTTTCCTGACAAAAACTCAGCACCAAATCATTGGTGCAAGTTCGAATTGTTTTTCAGCGCGGGTTGCCCAAGCTGATCAACACGGGAGCGGCCGGGTCACAAGGCAAGTGGCCAACTACCTGACAAAACTAAGATTATTATCATCGACCCAGCGCCAAGAGCAACTGCACCCAGTCAAAAACTAATGCTAGCTTCTTGTCATCTGTCTCATACATCTAGATCGGAGTATAACTTTTGCGAGCTCGCGGTTCCCCATGTTAATGATACCCTTTTCCAGTTCATGGTTTTACCATGATCGCCAGATGAGCCAAACAATATCTAAGGTGATCCCATAGATTGTTGACTTGCAAACCGAAGAGAAACCAGGGATCATCAGCCTCTCCACCCACCATTAGCATAGCACAATGGAAGTGCTTTTCCGAATAGGGCGGAGCGGCCCTGGAGCACCTAGGAACCGGAAAGAGAAGCGGCAGCTCCAGGGCTTGAGAGATGAGCTTGACGCTTCATTGGAGGAGGAGCTTCAACGGCGGCCAGAAGTAAGGATCATCAACAAGTATGCAGTCGTCATGGCGTACATCCGAATGGGCATGAAAGGCGTGGGTGCGCTGGCTCTCTTGTGGGCCACCGTGGTCCTTCTTGGCGGCTTCGTCTCCGATCTGAGGAAGATAGATTTCTGGTATCTGACCATGATTGCATTCGTGCAGGCTGCCGGGTTAGTAATTATATTCAGCTCTCTCTTGTATGCAAAATTCCTGAGAAAGGTATAGATAGTGTTAGTGTTATCAACGCATGCAATTTCCAAATGTGTTTACTACGATTTCTGAAACCAAACGTGACTAAGACTTTAACTAAGAACATCCCGTCTGAAGACGCTCCTGTCATCATTAGGATTGACCAAAGCTAGCTTCTCAAGCATGAAATTCCAAGCAATTAACTTTTGCCGTTAGGCCGCTTTTCAAAAAGAGATGTAACCTTCATAGCTCTGCCCAAAATTGGATAATTTGTTCTTTTTGTTTGATGACATTCTAAATTTTTCTGTTGACCTCGTGTCCTGCTCTACTTGGAACTAACTCAGGCTATCCGACACGATGGGAGATGCTCGCTTGGAATTCTTTCGGGATTGGATTCTTTCTCTTATATCTAATGTTACATCTTGGGGAGAAAAGAATCATGATCAACGTACCAAGTTGACTACGGTACAATGCCTGAAGAGAGAAATACATATAATCCGATCGAGAATAATAGATCTCACTTTGGTCGTGATATTTGGACCTGTGGTGTACTTTGCGCAGTCTGGGCCAATTTTGTGTTGCTTGCTAGCGGATTTTCGTGTACAAAAGCAAGACTATGGCATCACCGACGGAGATGCAAGTAAAGCAAATCTGAAGCCCGCGCTGACCTTATTCTATTGTGTATCTCTTGCTCAGAGTGCAATATGCTTATTGTGTACGATAGTTGAAGGGATTGCTGACAGAAGCTTCGTGGATATTCTTTGCCAACAACATGGTTTCAGCTCCGAAGTACTTGGTGCATACTTGCAGAAAACCAAGCAGATGTGCATAAACAACCCCGCATCCACAACGAGCTGGAATTTGATCACATATGGTGCTGACATGCTGGATTCCCAATTAGCGGAGGACTATGCTGCTGGAGGAAGGGTACTAACCATGTTGATTGATCTTGATACACCGGTACAAATAGCATGGCTGCTGAATAGGTCACCAAGACAAAGAATTCAGAAGCTGATCGGAACCCTTGCTTGGAGAAGCCCAGCTGAGAAAGAGATGAGATGGCTTGCAGCGAGGATTGTGGAGCATCTCGCTGGTGACCTCAACCTTGCTCACTTTCCAGGAGCACTGGAATGCATATCCTCCCTCTTTGACACCTCCTGTCATAACAATGCTGATCAAGAAGCTCTCCATTGGACATCTGAAGTTGACCGCAGCAAACAGAGGAAATGGACAGAACTCCAAAACAGAAAAATAGCTGGTAACCAGCAGAAAGATAAAGATGGTAACCAGAAGGTTCCAGATGCAATCAGTAGTCGTTTAATAGCCATCTTTCTAGAACAGCTTCACATGATCTATGATGCTATGAAGAATGGAGGTACCCTAGGGCAAGACAGCAAGCAGAGGGAGAATGATATAGGAACCTATGAGGATCTGGTCTTGCCAGGCTTGAGAATTCTAAAGAATTTGTCTCACGACAGACATAACTGCACACTGATATACAACACCAAGGATCTTATTTCAAAAATAATTGCGCCTGTCAACTCCAATAAATTAGTACAAGATATCAAGAGCAACACTGTATGGACAAAGGTAGTTGACGTATCACTGGCAGTGGTGGGCCGGCTCATGTGTTCTTCAGGAAGCACCGGTGAAGCGATGCGCAGCCTAATTGCAGATGATACTGATGCAATAAAAAACCTGGAGGCCGTTCTGGAGATGGATACAGATAGAAACAACAGTGTGATAGAGCTACAGATGAGAGTTATAGAGGTTCTAACACAGTTAGCCTTGCATCATCCAGCAAGTACTTCTTCTATAAAGAGAAGAGAAAAACTTATTAAGAGGGTGCTACACATCTTCATTACTACCAATTGGATGGAAGATTATTTGAAAGATGAGAAAAGGAAGATCGACAAACCAACTACAAGCCAACAAAAGACACTACCGAGAACCCCAAAAGGAACATGCATAAACGATCTTGTTAGAACATTGAGTGGAGCACAAACAAAAGGGGAGATGTACAGGCAGGCTGCAGAAGCAAGAGAAAAGAGGATGAAAGAAGCAAAGGAAACTGCAAGCCGGCTTAAAGCAAAGGCTGGTGAAGCATTGGCCATGCTGTCCGGTGATCCAGAGGCTATCAAGAATTTCACAGGATGCGACGATGTTGTTGTTCATCATCTTACTCAATTGCTTGACTCCAAAAATAAGACCATCAGCTGTGAAATAAGTGCAACAGATAACCCTGTGCAAATTGAGATAAACATTGGCTGTCGTATTAGCGCAGCAATCATCTTGAAGCATTTAAGAGACTACAACAAGGAACCAACCTTACGGCAGGTATGCCTCAATGCATATATGACAATAATGTTGTCCATTGTCTCTAATTAATTAAAGTAACCAAATTACTTGTAGCACCCACTGCGTGCCACAGGTTTTTGGCAATCAACTTTTTT
>NW_025241644.1:0-3288 GCF_018294505.1 Triticum aestivum
CCATGACCGAGAGCCGCCGCCGATGTCGCTCGCAACCACCGTGGCCACCGGCCACCCCTCGCCCTGTCGATAAGCCCAGAAGAACCGCCATCGTCTCCTGCATCGTCTACGCCAGCCCGTTCGACTGCGGGAGCCCTGCATCGCCGCCCATGCCGTCTCCCTCATCCCCGGTGCCCCGAGATCGCCGCCATAAATTCGCCGTCGCAGAAGCTTCCCCGAGCTCGCCGACTCCTCCGTTCGATCGACTGTGAGCCCCTCTTCCTCTTCCCCCTTCTCTCAAGCTCGCGCTCATCCCCTAGCTTCTTTCTCCACCGCGGCCGAGAGCTTCTCGCCGCCGGCCATGGCGTGGCCGTGGCCACAGCCACCGCAGCTCGTTTCCGAGCCCACCGTCGTGCTCACCGCGATCTCAGGAGTCCGTAGCACGCCCCAGCTCCTCCTGCCGTGCTCTCTAACACCGACCCCGAGCTCGCCCGAGCTCCAGCCGCCGCCGAGGTCGACGCCGTGCTCAACTCCGGCCACCTCCGCTCCAGCCGCCTCCACCACTGGAAGCGCCACTCCGCCAGCTCCCCGTAGATGCTCCCCGCGCCCCAAACCATGGCCTGTAGAGCAATCCCGACGCGGACGCCGCCGCGATCTGAGGTCGCCGGCGATTAAACGCCGGCAGCTGATGTGGCTTTGTTAATTAGGCACTAATCCCCACCTACTGACGCTGACCAGTGGGCCCCAGGGCTTAGTCAAAGCTAATCAGCCCAGGTTTGACTCGGGGTTAACCCCGGTGTCACTGAGGTGTGGACCCCACACGTCAGGTTTGACCCTGGACAGCCGCGTTGACCCGCTGATGTAGTGATGACGTCATGCTGGCGCAATAATATGATTTCTGGATTTAAATTAAATCAGGAAATTCCAGAAATTGTTTTAAACTTCAAAAATTCATAGAAATTCAACCGTAGCTCAGATTAAAATAATTTATGTATGAAAAATTATCAGAAAAATGCAATCTTTCTATCTGTACTAGTTTCATGCATGACAAACCAACTTATACATGCTGAATATGAGAAAACACCTTATGGCATATATAGGAGCTTATCTTGGAGATGCATTTGAACCTTTGGTTCAAATGGACTTCAAACCAAATGATTTCTAGTTGCATTAGCTCAAACAACATCATATCTGCATGCCATGTTCATGCATCATATTGTTGCATATGTTTGTGTATTGATTGCCGGCAGATAGGTCCTGCTCCGGAGTCCGTTCCAGAGTGCCTGTCTATGAAGCAGTGCCTTCCTTGTTGATCTACCAGGCAAGCAAAACCCCTTGTTCATTCCGATAAAATCCTACTCTCTCGCTCCTGCTCTCAGTTATTGCATTAGGACAACAATGATTCATCTGCTACTTTGTGCTGCGGTAGTTGAACCCATTCCTCTGCATGACCTGTCATTGTCACAGTAAATAGTTGAAACCCACTAGCATGTGTAGGAGTTGATTGAAGCCATTGTTGTGTTCCTACCATGCTATGCCTGCTATTGCTTAGAGTTGTGTCAGGTCTGATTCATTGGGAATGAATTGGAGTGTTACGATATGTTCTAGTGCTGAGAGTTAAGTGTGTGAACACGATTTGGTAAAGGTAGCGGTGAGAGGCCATGTAGGAGTACATGGTGGGTTGTCTCACTGGAACCGCCCTTAAGCACTGAGTTCTATGTATGTTGTCCAATGACTCGATACTACCACACATTGGGTTCCGGTAACTCGACCCCTCTTGACTTATTAACCAACTTGATCTCTGTCCAGGAGTCGCAACTAGTTTCTGGTGTTTGTAGGTAGTGTTAGTCGTCTACCAAGTGGCACCCGGCCAGGTGGGCTTGGGATAGACTAGGCACCAGTGGCACGGTGTACCAAGCGTAGATCCATCCGGCGAGGTGGGCTTGGGAACCCTGCACACATCGTTTGGGGCCGTGAGTGAAACCCCGGCCGGATCTCCTTGCGGATGGAACCCGAATAGGCGATAAACCTGGATTGGAGTCTTGTGTGGTTAGTCAGGTTGTGGCCGACACCCTCGCCAGGCTTCCGCTTGAAGGTTGCCGAGATACATGACGTGTACATGGCGGTAAGTGGCGAGAGCGTGTGTGAAGAAGTACACCCCTGCAGGGTTAACATGATCTATTCGAATAGCCGGGTCCACGGTTATGGACTTCTTGGATGCTTACATGGTACATAGACAACTTGAAGTGGATACCCTAAAATGCTCAAGACAAGTGTGAGTGCTATGGATGGCCTTCTCGTAGGGAGACGGGGACGAATCCATAGTAGTGTATTGTGTGGTGATTAGTGGACTCGTGTACGTTGTCTCACCTCAAGATTTTCTAGTAGTCGTAGAACAGGATAGCCACAGAGTCAAAGCTGGCTTGCTCCAACTAAACCCCACATTACCCTCTTGATACAAATGCATGTATGATAGGATCTGATGTAAGTCTTGCTGAGTACCTTTGCACTCATGTTGCTTTATTTATGTTTTTGCAGCGGAGACTTCGGTCTTATTAGTGCTCTCGTGGACTTCGACTAGTAGCTAGTACCTCAGCTACGATCTTGATTGGACGTTGTAGATAGTCAGGCTGTCAGCCTTTTTCATTTATAGATGTCTGTACTCAGACATGTAATGCTTCCGTTTGTTGCTTGATTGCTCTGACTGTTGGGTCATGTGACCCCTGTTTGTAATAATGCTATGATGGCTCTTCTGAGCCTTTATCTATATGAGTTGTTCGGTTATGCTGTGATGCCATGTTGTACAGCACATACTTGCATGTTATGCGTATGTGTAATGTGTATTGCTATGTGTGGGATCTGACTATCTAGTTGTTTATCCTTAGTAGTCTTTCTTACCGGGAAATGTCTCCTAGTGCTTCCACTGAGCCCTGGTAGCTTGCTACTGCTCCGGAACACTTAGGCTGGCCGGCATGTGTCCTTCTTCGTCCCTGTGTCTGTCCCTTCGGGGAAATGTCACGCGATGAATATCGGAGTCCTGTTAGCCCGCTACAGCCCGGTTCACCGGAGTCCTGTTAGCCAGTGCTACAGCCTGGATTCACTCGCTGATGACCGACACGTTCGATGTTGGGTCATGGATGCCTGTCCCTGTAAGTTAGTGCCACTTTGGGTTTACGACTAGCCATGTCATCCCGGGCTCCTTATCATATGGATGCTAGCGACACTGTCATATCCGTGTGCCAAAAGGCGCAAACGGTCCCGGGCAAAGGTAAGGCGACACCCGTGGGGATACCGTGTGTGAGGCCGCAA
>NW_025241645.1:0-3287 GCF_018294505.1 Triticum aestivum
CGGCTAACTGCTTCACCAACAATGACAGACTTGACAATCTCAGCCATTCTTGTGATTTCGGGTAGGACGCAAATTAGTAAGAGAAGAGTACGTTGTGGTTGTGCTGCTCAAGAAATGGACTAGCCCACTTCCGTTTCTTTTATTGCTCAACTTGCTTTCATAGTCTTTCGTGAATCAAATTGGCGACTGAAACATCTATGCTCGCTGGTGATTTTCTATTGGAAAGGAGAGAGAAGAATTTTGTTTCACTCCGTTGATAAAGACAATTGGCGGAGCAGAATGGGTGCACCAGAATATACTTGGTGACAGCCTCCTCGGACGTGGTGCATACGATTTTGGAGCCATACAAATATAGTGGATTACTATGTGCCAATTGTGTTAGGTCTTCTATAACGCATGGACTCTTATATAGGCGCTTAGAGAAAAAATATATCGCTTTCAGTTTGAAGCATGTGTTAAGAGTCTCTAGTCCAAAAGCTGCTACCGCTTACGTACGGGCGCTGATGAAAGAAAAAAAAAAGAAAAAAAAAGAAAGCTGTACTAGCTATGTCTGATGACTCAATAGGCGGCGAGGCAAGCGGAAATCCCGAGCTCAAAAGGGAATCTGGCAAAATAGGTGAGAATTAGGAGGTTTCATTTAACATGGTCCCTCTCGATTAGAAAAAAAATGAAAGACTGTGTTTTATGCCGACATAACTCGCCATGCAAACCACCTCTGTACTGATTATTTGGTGGGCGACGCTAGGCGCCGGCGCACCGGCCCAACAGTTGGGCCGGTCCAGCCCTGGTCGCCCGATGCAGCGATTAGACCGTCAGATCTGTCCCTCGCTTTGTCCTCCTCCTGAGTCAATTTTCCAAAAAAGAATTGCAACTGTCCGAGCGTAGGCGACACCACGCCATATCCTCGCGAGAAAACAGCCGAGCTTGAAGCACCACCTCGGCGTTCCTCGTCGCCGGTGAGCGCTCTCGCCGGCCGTCCGTGCTTGCCCAGATCCGCGCTCGCCATGGATGCAGCTCCGCCACCCGCGCTCATCAAAGATCTGCGCTCACCATGGATGCAGCTCCGCCGCCCGGAGCTTGCCATGGATGCAGCTTCGCCGCCCACTCTCGCCATGGATGGATCCCGCCCTCGCCGCCCGCGCACGCCATGGATGCAGCTCCGCCTCGGTAGGAACATTTGCATCAATGAACGGATGTAACAAAACCCATTGCCGGACGTAGCAAATACCTACGACGATTGCAACAAAAAACCAATTGCCGGACGTAGCAAATACCTACGGCGGACGTAGCAAAAAGCTGGATGTAGCAAAACATTATGCCGGTTGTAGCAAAAAGCGATGCTAGTTCTAGCAAAACCACGACGCCGGCTGTGTGTTGTAGCAAAACGTGATCCTAGATGTAGCAAAATGATATGCCGGTTGTAGCAAAATCAATGCCAGTTGAAGCATGTAGCAAAACTGCAGCGTTTTGTCATCTTCTTCCACCTCCAGCCGTCGTTGGTTGAAGCTTTTTCAAACTACAGTTGAAGCTTTCGTATGAACAATTGTAGCTTTTTTCTGTGTGTGGTATCCGGTTGAAGCTTGATATACCGCGGGTTGAAGCTTTTGAATCAAACGGTTGTAGCTTTTTCCGCTACAGGTTGTAGCACGCGCCAATGGCCATAGTAGCACGGCCAGGGAGTTGGGGACCTAGGAGTGCGCCATGAGGACGAGGGGGTAGCTGGCGCATGGCCATGGTGTGGAGGGACGCTGTGAGGAAGAAGAATAGAGGCTGGCCATGGTGAGGAGGATGTGCAGGCGGAGGCATGCGAGCTCGAAGAAAAAAATATACGATAGAAGGGGATAAGAGCGAGCGCCTGGAAGAGAAGAAGGGATAATGCAGGAGGACTAGTCAACTCGGGTCCACCACGCCACGTGGTTGCTCATGAGTGGGTCGCGCGTGCGCGCGTGAATTGGACCGGCTGAAGCTTCCGCCGGTCCGCCGGTGTGAAACGTTTCCCTTATTTGATTATCTGTACTATAAAAGCAAGTTTCACTATATATATCATTCACCGTAGAATATACCACATGGCAAACGTGGTAAGCACCCAAACTTGATGAAAAGAACATTCACCATACAATATGACTAGGCACGATGACTCCGCACACAGGACCCTCCATGCAACAAAACAATGATATACACGCAAGAGGTTCAACTCAACATACAACCTTGTTTTGTCATGGTGATCATGAATTTGAAGGGAAAATCTGTGGGAAAAACTACCACAGAGTTCACCCAAGAAAAGAACAAAACCAAAGTTTCATGTGAAATTTAGGCCACTGACCATTGGTCCAGTACACTGCTCGCCTCAATACTAATCGATCAATGCTGAAAACAAGCTACCGAGCCTCTCCGTGGAACGCACGACCCATAGTTTGAGGAAATCTCTGACTACCTGCTTCAACAACACTTTCCTTATTCCTTGATCCTGGTTCTGATGAAGCATCTTATGGATAACTCGTTGTGTGGATCTGATGGCAATGCATGTCTCGGTCTTCCTTGTGCTCTCCACATATAGGAGTGCACTGCCATGGTTAGATGTGCAACATATCTGGTAATTCGTGGCTTCTTTGTTATGATAAAGATAATCTATCGCCTTCAGGAGAAGCATCTCGTCGAGTTGGTCTGAGTGAACATTTAAAGGGGTGAGGTGTTGCTTCTCTCCATCAATTTGCCTCTATCGCAGAGCCCTCGATTGAGGACTCAGGATCCTCCAATGAGTTATGAGGCATGAATAGAATCCCCAGCTTCAAAGGTGGGAAGTTCTCCAGACAAGTAGATGTGTCCGCATTGCCAATTGCTGCGGTTGATCTCATCATAAGATTATTGTACTCAGATACTGAGATTTGACGCTGCAAATACACTTGACAGACTGGCTCTGGAAACATGGCCGAAAGTCTCAATTTGTTTCGGCTACCGCCGCCACCAGAAAAAGGCACATTGTGATGCAACTTGTATCCTTGACAGCATAATGGATCTGGCGGAACCATCTAGCCAAAGTTGTGTGGATGTGGTTCCAGTGTTCTAGGTGTGAATTCGCAACCTCTTGTGGCACACAGAAGAAATCTTGTGAGGGGAGCTGCGTGATCTTGTTGATAACAATTTCGGCAGTGGACTTGAAGTGAGGCGTCACCTGTCGCAAGAACTGTAATATAGTTCCGACTATGTTTATACTCTCCGAAACACGCAGCATGAACCCGAGGCGGAAATTGTTCTTGGGCGCCTTGCAATCTAGATATATGAAGGTT
>NW_025241646.1:0-3287 GCF_018294505.1 Triticum aestivum
GGGCTGATGATATCTTATCGATCGATCCATCCATTTTAATATGGTGGGAAGGATCGTTTTTTATAGGTTCCAGCTTCCAAGTGGTGCTTTCGGTGTCAAAGATCTTGACTACTGTGTAATATTTTTGTGGAGTAGTGGAGATCCCAAACGGTGCTTGTGAGAGCTTTTCATATAGGCTCCAGCTTTTTCAAGTGGTGCTTTCCACATCAACGACCTTGACTTGCGGTCAATCTCCACTGGTCAGTAAACACGCATGCACAGTACTACTATTACAACAGGAAAGAATGGAGACAAAAAGCTTATGTTTGGGTAGTCACATAATATGTACTGTATTAGCAAGACCCAATTCAAAAGTTTCTACTCCCTCCGTCACAAATATAAGATGTTTTGGATATTTCAATTTGAACTACATACAGATTGATGTGAGTGAACAAACACACTAGAATGTGCCTGTATACATCTACAAAAAAGTTAGGACATCTTATATTTGCGAATGGAGGGAGTACCGGAGTAGTATATTAGATTAGAAAATTAAACCCACATATTGTTGAACGTACGTCTACATCTACATGTCGTGGATTATGTCATAGGCCATGTCTTTGTCCATTTGCAATGTGTTGCTTTCTCCCCATCAAAATAGTATACGAAAAGGACTTGGGTTGCTTTCAGTTTCAACTTTCAAAGACATTTCTTTCAGCATTTAGATACGAGCAGCACTGAAAGCATAGACCATATCTTCCTCCTTCCTACTGAATACTGATGATGATGTGCATTTACCCTGTGCTAGGTATGTTCACTGCTGCTAATGCAAAAGGATTGGACCACAATATCACATGGCGGGAGAGCAACTGGCACATGCAACTGCCACATGCCAATAAAGAATGGGGATGTAGCCTTTGTTGTCGTCATCGCTGACGACTTGATAAAAGTTAAAAGGAAGACTAGCAAATGGCTTCATTCGGTTTTATTACTCAAAATTACTCGTACCTGAAAAGGATGAAGTGCAGCAAATGCATAAACATATGTTCGGCTGTTGAGGTTCTCCATCTTCGGAACCTGTACCTGAAGATTCTACCAGATTTTAACAAATATGTTTCGGCAAAAACAAATCTAGTAAAATATGCGTTCATAAGAAACTTAGTTTTAGGAATTTGCAGGCAGCATACACCAGCTTTTATTCCTTTTATGAAATCCATGCCAAGAGTTCATATAAGGGAAACCGTTGTTCCCAGCACAAAAGTTTGAGCATATCAGAAAACACAGAGGAGCAGCAGCTGAAGCAAAATATCACGTATAAGAGTAACCAGCTGAAGCAAAATATCTTGGACATCGAGTAGGATGCTACTCTGCTACTCCCTCCGTCCCTTAATATAAGTTGTTTTGGTAGTTCAAATTGAACTGCAAAAACATCTTATATTAAGGGACAGAGGTTGTAGTTATTATGTTTTTCTCTGCCTGGAAGTACTCGGTAAACACCACAGTTATTTTGTAGATAGGTGCTTCAGTACCTTTGCTGGACAAATGAACTTATAGCCGTACTGTTTAGTTTATGTTATCATTTAAGATAGCCGCACTATGTGCTATCATTCAATATAGTTGTCTTTATCCTTGGGAGAAAACAAACCAAATATCAAATGAAATGAGCTATAATGTAGATTCAAACGTCAAATGGTTAACTTATTCGGTATGTTTTGAAACTCAACTAGCTATATTCTTCTATAGACTACTTCTATTCCTGCTATTTTTCTTAACTCCATAAGAGAACTTTCATTGGAATCGTACGTTCCGAGATAATAGTTTAATTTGTCACTTGTTCAAGACTGTCCTAGTTTTCATGACCATGACTAATACATTTGTAACACGCCCTTTTTCCTGTGTTTTTATTTTTAATCAGGTTCCCTAAATACCACTGTTTTAAATAGCCCGCTATAGCGTTTACAAAAGGACTTGCGCCAAGAGACTTTGGTCCAAACAAATGAACAAACATTTTAAATAGCGCGCTATAGCTCCGCCGCTATAGCGAGCTATAGCATTTGGAAGAGGTCCGCCGCTAAGATGCTTAGTGCGCTGTTTAAAACTATGCTAAATACCCAAAATAATTTTTGTTGGTAGTGTTTATGAGTTTTGGTATCTTTTTATTTTGTCTTATTCAAATGCGGATGAATGAGTTAAATTCTAGATCCTTCCTTGTTTGCTTATAAGCCATGTATACATTACACTGCTTTAAATAACATTCCTTGCAAAAAGCAACATATGTAGTTCTAATTTATCTGTTGCCAATAGTCATCTATAAAACATAAATACCAAAGTGAGTTGTTTTTCCTTTACTTTTCAATTCAGCTATGTATACAATACACTGCTTTAAATAACATTTCTCTTTGGAAAATATCTTGCAGTCAATGGGTGTAGCATATACCCTAAAACTACTAACCATTGGGCTATTGGGATTCACACATGCTAATAACATAGAGAATATATATTTTTTGTCATCGGTATACGCAGGAGATATAGCCCATCTTTTTTTGAGGGGCTATTACATAGCTCTTCTTTATATTGCTGAGCTGATCACAAGTTTGTATTCATATTCTTTTTCATACACTTAATAGTTATGGGTGCTTCTGTTAGATTTCATCTTTACCTGTATTGGTTACTTGCAGATTAATTCTTTTGTGTCTCCTGGTGAAGAAAGGGCCGCTACAGTTTTTTTTTGTCAATGAGTTCAGCGCGCATCAATGTGGTCGTCAGTGTTTATGTTATCCGGAAAAACTTACTAAGTGTGCACTTCTGTCTAGCGAAGTTTCTAGTGTAGCAAGATGTTTATATTAATTCAAGCTGGATTTCATCGTCCTTCGGTTTATGCACGTGTTTGTGCTAGGCAGCCCTCCTCCATAGCCATGACAGCTTCATCCTAAACTTGTGTGTTTGAGTGTGTTTCTTGGTTCTGGCTTCGAAAGTGTGTGAGCGCCGTCGATCATGATCCACCCGTGGCCCCTCCTTTTTTCTCATTTGCCTTGAGATGAATATCAGGAAATTAATGGGAGAAGTGCAGCGCTGATGGAAATAACTGCCGCACTGCAAGAGACCAGACTAGGGACAGAAAAATGTTATTTGGCCTGAAATTTTGGTGTTTACGACTGATATTATTTTTTGGTGTAGAAATTTGGATATGAGTGAGGACTCGTCAGTCTCGCACCAGCAGTTTTTTGCTGAAGATACAGGACGCCGGTGTTACTAGTCCGGTTAGGATAGGAGCATCTCCAGCCGCGCCCTCGACACGCCCCCCTCCC
>NW_025241647.1:0-3287 GCF_018294505.1 Triticum aestivum
CCAAGGCACGGTAGGAGGGTCCTCTGGAAGTTTGCCCTTGGGTTCGGCATGATCTCTTCTTCAGAAGGATAGTCGAACTCCTCGGTGATGGCGGGAGGCCGCCATTCATTACTTGACCCTTCACTTGGCTGCACTCCAATAGTACCGCACAAGGCAAGGTTCTTCTCAGTTGATTCCTTCGTTTTTTCAGCGTCTTGCTGGGCTTGAGCTTCTCCATCTTGGTCCATCCTTTCAGAGGGAACAAGAGGAAACTCTGTGGGGAGTGTTGTGTCTTGTGGGAGGGAAGCATTGGCTGCACCCTCGGAAGCTACTTCATTGTTGAAGGAGAACATAAGCTTGGCTTCTTCGACGCCTTCCATCGGTGTGCCCATCGGTGCTGGCATCTTCTGATTCTCTAGTGGGGGTGCTGGTGCAGTAGCCTTCACCCGTTCATCATTCTTCTGTGGAAGGGATGAAGAAAGAACCGCCTTGCTCCCTTGCTTAGTGCTTCTCGTGGATGTCTTGCGTGGTTTCGGCGCCAACCAGCTGAGCAGGTAGCTATACCACTCATGCCGCTCCAAAACGGGGGAGATGCGAAATTTGATCATGTCATTTTCTAGAACGACCCGACCATCGGGTCGTAAACGTACCTGAGTGTGTCCAAGGACTAAGTCCTGATGTTCTTTATAAAGAACACGACGGTTTCTCTGACGCCTCTCGCGCTTGCGCTGATTCTCCGTTGGAAAGATACCATCCCTTGCACCAGTGGCATGCGTAGGAGTGTTGGTGCAGGGCGCCTCCTGGATGATGAAGTCCTGTCCATCATCGCCTGCAGCTGTGGCCGGTCTCCCCTCCTAGGAGGTGACGAAGGTCGTGGTGGAAGTGTCGGCCGCAAAGGTTCCCGTGGTTTCCACTGTTGAGTGGGCCGAGGGTCCCTTTCGTCGTTTTGATGTCCCCGCCTGGGAGGTGACGAAGGTCGTGGTGGAAGTGCCTGTCGCAAAGGTTCCCGTGGTTGCCACTGTTGAGTGGGTCGGGGGTCCCTCTCATCGTCTTGATGTCTTGACCATCGGTTCCTACGTGGAGGCATGTTGGGATATCTCCGTTGCAGGAAGTGTCAAGTTGGTGAAGGTTGTCGTCGAGGCTCCAAAGTGTGGCGCTCATGTTGAGGATGATGGCTTGGGGCTTGACGCCTCATCCTTCCCGCAGCTTGAGCCGCCGATGCACTTGGCGCCGTTGGATCTTGGAGCCTCCTCTGGATATTGTTCATCTGCTCTTGGAGTTGGCGAAATTCTCGCCGTAGGTCGTCGTCCCGTAGCATGGGTGCTTCATGCCGAAGGATGGAAAACCTGTTGTTGTTAGGGAGCGACCTTCCGTCGACTGCCCAGTTGTGGAGACACGGCGCCCATGCACCCCTTCGAGTGTCGCCAATGTTGAGGGATATAGTAGGGCCTGGTAGAACGAGCTCTTTGCGTGAGCGCCGCTTCCAGAACTCCTTCATGATGGCGCGTCTCACCAGCTCCTTGACCTTGCATGGCTCGTATGCCCAATCATCAGGGAACAAGTCATATGGAGGGGTTAAGGTGCTTCGGTAAGTGAACACCTTATCAGCTAGGTCCATGGCGCCGAGGGACCAATCCTCCTCCGACACCGTGCTCTGAGCGATGAGGGAAGCTATCTGATGGTGGAGTAATTGTACCTTGCGGTACTTCCTCCTGTAGTTGCGTAGGGGATGAGGGCTATCCGACAAACGAGCATTGGACATGACACAAGTTGTGGGACATGGCCTCCAAACCCTCGAGAAGCTCTACCTCAGTGCGCCGCGGAGTTGGTTTCGACGGCTCCGAGTGCATAGTCGTGGTAGGGGTGTGGAGGGACGCCACACTATCCCGCCTGTTGGCGGCTCTGGTGCAGAGGCGTTGAGCTGCCTCCACATCTTCTTTCAAATCTGCCCTTGTCGACTCCTTCAATAGGGCGCGCGCCTCAAGCATTAGCTCGCGATGCTCCTTCTTCACCTTGGCAGCCTCCCGCCTTAGTGCTTTCTTCGACTGCACGGTTTGAAATTTCGTAGGATCTTGAGCTTGATGCATGTAGACCTTCTCGCCAAGCTCGATGACGACCATGGGCGGCATCGATCCAAACTGGATCATTACCGGCTCCGAGTTGCTGCAACGGGAGATTCCACCTGCATGAAAGGGATCTTGATGAGCGGAAATCCTCGCCGACGCCTTGTCATGCAGCATGCTGTGCAGGTTGGTAGACGAGCAAAGACGATTCAGACGACCACAACATTGCAAAGATGGGAGGAGAACCAGGTCCCACCGGGCGTGCCAATTTGTTTGACACGAGAAAAATCTAAAAACGCTTCGGATGAAGGGAAGAGAGGCGAGAGGATTTGTCTCATGCGTCGGGGAAAAGAAAAGTGTGCGGGCGTGCCAATGTACATAGTACACAAAAAATGGTATGGGAAGCAAGTATTTCATTAATCTCATCGGATAAACAAAATTACAAAATCCCATAAAAAAGGAATGCACTCCGTGGCCTACCAGCGCGGCCTGTCTGACTATGGCGATGTGCGGTCTCCTGGTTCCCGGGGTTCGAAAAGCTCCTGATTAATTACTCCCGCGGGATGCTCTGTGAGATACCTCCGATTAAGCCGTGTGGTCGTCTTCGTCGTCTTTGTTTTGCATTCTCCATGCATGATGATGATGGTGTGTGTGTATTGTGTGGGCGGCGGCAAAGCCCGTGTCCTCGTCGGTACACGTGCCGCTCAAAACATGGCTTTGTGTTGGCCACGTTCGCCCGCGCCGTCACGCCTTGTCGGTCTTGACAACATTGATGTAGTCGGTGTTGAAGTTGCATGGGTCCTGCTCAGCTCGGAATTCACAATGTAACGGCTTCATCGGGTATGCAAGGGGTTCGCCTCACGGGAGTATTCTTATGGAGACCGGCGTCGGTGTAAAACCAAAGCTCGCTCGTATCGACAGTGCCGGTGTGGTTGGCGCCTCGTCTCGGCTGGACGCCGTGTTTACGGCGGTCCTCCAAGACAAGTGCACCGCCTCATGGGGCCATCAGAAGTTAGTGTTGGCAAAGTCACATTGCCTCCTCGCCATCACGCCTCATCTTCATGGGCTCCGGGTCGTGGAGACCGTCATGTGGCGCCATCTTCTCCTCCAGGTCATGGACAACACCAAGGGTGTGTGTTATCTTCTTGGCTCCGTGTCGCGGGCTCCATCTTGACGAGGTAGACTTGGTGGTGATGTCCCGTGAGCTCCATGCCTCCGGTCCAACTTGATGATGTTGACGTTGAT
>NW_025241648.1:0-730 GCF_018294505.1 Triticum aestivum
GTTGATGGAGATCCAGCAGCACGACGGTGTGGTGGTGGATGCAGCAGCGATGTCGGCAGGGCTTCGCCAAGCATCAACGAGAGGGAGAGGTGGTGCGTGGGGAGAGGGAGGCGCCAGGGACTTGGGTGCGGCTGCTCTCCCTCCCACCTCTTTATATAGGGCCCCTAGGGGGGCCTGACCTAGGAGATCTAATCTCCAAGGGGGGGGGGGCAAGGGGGTGGCTTGCCCCCCAAGGCAAGTGAGGCGCCCCCACCCCTAGGGTTTCCAACCCTAGGCGCAGGGGGGCCCAAGGGGGGGGGGGCGCACCAGCCCACCAAGGGCTGGTTTCCCTCCCACTTCAGCCCATGGGGCCCTCTGGGATAGGTGGCCCCACCCGGTGGACCCCCGGGACCCTTCCGGTGGTCCCGGTAAAATACCGGTGACCCCCGAAACTTTCCCGATGGTCGAAACTGCACTTCCTATATACTCCCTCCATTCCTAAATATAGGGTGTATAGTTTTTGGCACGGAAATTAAAGAACGCATGTGGAGGGAAATTTTCACAAGTTTTGGGTGTGATTTCACCTAACTAATTGACACGAGAAAATAGAGGAGCTTGCCAAATATAAGGAAATGTAATCAAATCCCTAAAAAATTATCCAAACGAGGTATTGGGATCATGCATTACGGTACGAGTATAAGGAAATGTAAATGATCCCAATACCTCGTTTGGATAATTTTTTTAGGGATTT
>NW_025241648.1:2736-3287 GCF_018294505.1 Triticum aestivum
TGTTTCTACTTATTTACTAAAGATTTTTTGTTTCTACTTATTTATTTTATTTTGTTTCTACTTATTTATTTTATTTTATTTTTTGCTTTTTTATTTATTTTATGAAAAAAAATTGGTTTTAATGTTTGACACACAAAAGCCGTCTCCCCTCGCCAGTTCATTGGTCCTGGTTCGTGGCTTGAACCGGTACTAAAGATCACCCTTCGGTCCCAGTTCAAGCCACCAACCGGGACCAATGGTGGTGGGCCAGGAGCGAGGCCCATTAATCCCGGTTTGTCCCACCAACCGGGACCAAAGGGGCCAGACGAATCGGTACCAATGCCCCCACGAGGCCCGGCAGGCCCACTGGCCTCACGAAACGGGACCAATGGGCCCATGGGTCCCGGTTTCGTGACTGAACCGGGACTAATGGGCTTATCTGGCGCGAACGTAAGCTCCGTTTTCTACTAGTGTACTTCAAAGGAGGGGTTGATAGGATGCTGCAAACCAGACGGGGCTGGGGATGCTATGCGATGGCGGATCGCTGCTTCGAGATCAGTTGTGACCTGCTG
>NW_025241649.1:0-3286 GCF_018294505.1 Triticum aestivum
TCCCCATCAGCGCGTCCGTCCATGGACGATTTCGATCCCCTCCCTGACCAGATAGCAATTAGTATAGTGCTCAAAAATAAAATGAAATCAAATCAGGCTTAGATGCATCCTTCTAGAACTAGAAGCAGGACTACAATAGTAACTGCCTGGCACAACTTATTTCAAACTCTTTTAAGCTACCTACCTGAATGGTACCCACAAACAAAGAGGCCATCTTCATGACATATATAGTCTAATGGAGGCACTTTTGTGTTCAAAATAAAATAAAATCTCTAAACAATATAATAGACATTAATTTTGATCCAAGCACGGCTGGATGATAGTCTTCTAACAACATTTCCTATTTAAAATATGCCAGGAGTAATTAGAATCAAATCTCAGTACATACACCTCTAATCTGGATTACTAATGTGTGGTCAAACAATCCGAATCTAATACCCAAAACTATATTTAGTCAAAACAATGTGAATCCAAACAATCTGGCCAATTAACGTGTACAGAACAATGTGAATCCAAGAGCAGGCTAATCTGAATCCAAGCAGAGTCAAACATTGATGAACCCGTCCTCATGTATACGAGAGGAGGAAGAATTGCAAATCCCAGGGCTGGATGTGATGAAGAAACAGAACATACAGATTAAAATATTAGATGAACTCAAGAAAATGGGTACCTTTGCTTTGCTTGAGGGCCGGCCATGAAGATGAAGGGGTCTCCTCTTGGTGTTGATGAAGCGCGCCATGACGAGTCCCTGTGATGAACCCATCCATCAGAGAAGCGGTTGCCGACGCAGGGAGATAGGTCAGTCAAAGCAGCGATGCATAGGGTACGTAGCCTGCGGTTCTCGGCCCCATCGTCGGAGACAAGCTACATTTGCAATCCTGCAGGTATGTCGAAACACACGAATGATTAAATTTGTCCTACGCAACACATCACATTAATTTTGAATTAACTATAATAATAATGCCTTGATGTACATTAAAAATGCTATCAAGTTTCAGCTCCAGGTCAAGTTTATGTGATTGTAAAGTTAAAATCAAGCTCCACTTTTTATAGACTGATATTGGTTTAAGTTCACCTAGGATTTTATTAGCTCATGAAAGAACGATAGCAGTGAAAGTATTACGATACTAACGGTAACAAGAACAATAGTATGTCCAGACTCTTTCTTTCATCAAACTTGACTTTAAACTGCAGAAGCATTATTTTGTATAGTTGATGCTTTGGGATCTTATAAGGAAGCTACATCATTTCTCTAAAATGTACTTCATATAGGTTAGGATTCCTTCTCTTCACGAGGGCCAAAAAACAGAGTTGTTGACACATGTTGTCCTAGAGAAAAAAGAGCGCTGAAAAGAAAAAACAGGATGCATCATGCATACATTTAGTTGAAAGACTTTGCTTCATTTGGTACTTTAGCAGAATAGTTGCGTGTATTAGTTTGTCGATTTACAATACCTCTCCTGCATTTACCATGGCCAAGAGACCACTTTATGAGAGCCACGACACAGGTAAGGGTGTTGGTGACCCGGTCATAGGCGGGGAACAGGGCAGCGTCTCCCCAGGAGCCGTCTGGGAGCTTGTTATCGAGAATCGACCAGAGCGTGGTGGGAAACTTGAGGCTGTCACCGTCATCAAGACGTGGAACAAGAGCGACTGACGTGGTGTCGTATCCCAAGACGCTGATCCTGCCATCATCGACCGCAACATCATCCTCACTTGGTCGACCAGTAGCTGCTCGAACTCTGTCTCGGGAATCACACAGTAGTGGTCGAGTTCACATGGTTCCTCGGTCCGTTCTAGAATCTATATATCATTTCTGAAAGGTTTGGTTGCAACCCTGCAGATATGTCAAAACACACGAATGATTAAATGTATCTAGCGTAAGACATCACATACATTTTGAATTAACATGCATGTTATCAAATTTTAGCTCGAGGTCCAGTTTACGTGATTGTAAAAATTAAAATCTAGCTCCACTTTATACCGAATGAGCTTGAGTTAAGTTCACCTGGGATTTTATTAGCTAAAGAAAGAATGATGGCAGTGACAATATTATAGTATTGATAGTAACAAGAAAAATAGTATGTCAAGAGACAATCTTTCATCAGACTTAACTTTAAACAGCAGAAGCATTCTTTTTGCACAAACCAACAGACAGCAGGAAGAGGATATGGCCGGATGAGATTAGTTACTAAATTAGTAATGTATAGAATACTCGCCGAGTGCTAGCTAACAGTAGATAATGACGCTAAAATTGAGCGATGGAGAGAAGATAAGCATAAAAGAAACGCAATGCCACCGGGGTCCAAGCCCAAGTCAAGGCAATGTTACCTTTAGCACTAGAACCACTGGTCGCCTTCGCAATCTCTGGAGAGCAACACGTGCGTCAGCGGTTTCCACAAAGGGCATCATCTCCTTTGCCATGGAAACAGGATAGACCTGATTGTTCAAAGACAAAGCGATCAAAATCAATCTCACGACAAGTGTCTATGTCAGTTTCGTTTCAAATTCAACACAACATGACCGACAAGTTCTACAGTGGAGAGGGCGAAACGATCGCAAGCAGCTGGCAACACAACTTGCACGTGTGAATGATATATAGGAACTCATGCTGTCGTGCCCACACACATGACCGGCACACAAAGAATGGCAAGATGCATATCTCGATAACATTGCTTGGCTACTGACTAAATCATTAAACACAAAAACAGTTATACGGTATTGGGCTGAAATGAATTATCATGTGATTCTCATCCTTGAAGTATGTACAAAAGAGGCATATTCTATCAAGTAAATAGCTGCTCCTGACACTTGTATGTATCAACAACAATTTTCTACAGAAATTGTGCACATACAAGAACCCTATCGATAAGCCAATTTGTTATTGCAACAAGCGATGGGATACAGAACTAGTAGCGAGCAGCTCAACGCAAGCAAACTGTAGTATTACTCGATCGTGGTCAATTATCAAATTACATATATGTGTGATTAGCCAGTTATATGAATAACGATGCAAACGGTAAGTGTGAGTTTTTCTTGCACCTGGGCAAAGCCACCAGGCACATTACTAAATTTGCGTCGCAATTGATTCTCTGTCAATAACACTCCTTGGCTGCTGACTAAAACAAAATTTGGTTATCATGTGATTGTCATCCTAGACATATGTATAAGAGACATCATCTATCAAGTAAATAGCTGCTGGCACTTTTATGTATAAAGAACAAATTTTTACAGAAGTTGTGCACATACAAGAACCCTAGTAGGAATCACCGATAGACAAAATCAG
>NW_025241650.1:0-713 GCF_018294505.1 Triticum aestivum
AAACTAGGAGTTCAAATAAGTTCAAGAAAATGAAATCCCTTTGTAACACACGAGTTTCCGTGTGAAACCCTGATACTTCGAATGAGATTGTCCGTTTTGTACACGAAGTGCATCCAGTTTTTGCCGTAACCCTCTCTACTTTCTTGAACATGCTATGTGGGTGAAATAATGACACCATGCCAACTTTCAACCTTTTCAGAGTTCATTTGTAGTGCTTTTCAATATCAGGGTCCTATAGCTCAAAAAATCAGTAAATGCATGAAAAATAACAAGTGAAGTCAGAAAGGGTTGAAAATTGATGATGTGGCTTTGAATGGTGCATTTCGAACACAGAAAAACTATGGAGTTCAAATAAGTTCATGAAAATGAAATCCCTTTGTAACAGACGAGTTTCCATGTGAAACCCCGATACTTCGAATGAGATTGTCCGTTTTGTACACGAAGTGCATCCAGTTTTTGCCGTAAGCCTCTCTACTCTCTTGCACATGCTATGTGGGTGAAATGATGACACCATGCAAACTTTCAACCTTTTCATAGTTCATTTGTAGTGCTTTTCAATTTCTAGGTCTTATAGCTCAAAAAAATGAGTAAATGCATGAAAAATAACAAATGAAGTCAGAAAGGGTTGAAAATCGATGATGTGGCTTTGAATGGTGCATTTTGAACACACAAAAACTAGGAGTTCAAATAAGTTCAAGAAAATGAAATCCCTT
>NW_025241650.1:2283-3286 GCF_018294505.1 Triticum aestivum
GATTTGAATGGTGCATTTTGAACATAGAAAAAGTATGGAGTTGAAATAAGTTCAAAAAAATGAAATCCCTTTGTAACAGACGAGTTGCCGTATGAAACTCTGATACTTCGAAAGAGATTGTCCGTTTTGTACACAAAGTGCATCCAGTTTTTGCCGCAAGGCTCTCTACTTTCTTGCACATGCTATGTGGGTGAAATGATGATACCATGCCAACTTTCATCCGTTTCAGAGTTCGTTTGTTGTGTTTTTCAATTTCAGGGTCTTATAGCTAAAAATAATCAGTAAATGCATGAAAAATAAAAAATGAAGTCAGAAAGGGTTGAAAATTGATGATGTGGCTTTGAGTGGTGCATTTTGAACAAGGAAAAAGTATGGAGTTGAAATAAGTTCAAAAAATGAAATCCCTGATGAGTTTCCATATGAAACCCTGATACTTCGAAAGAGATTGTCCGTTTTGTACATGAAGTGCATCCAGTTTTTGCCGTAAGCCTCTCTACTTTCTTTCACATGCTATGTGGGTGAAATGATGATACCATGCCAACTTTCAACCTTTTCAGAGTCCATTTGTAGTGCTTTTCAATTTCAGGGTCTTATAGCTCAAAATAATCAGTAAATGCATGACAAATAACAAATGAAGTCAGAAAGGGTTGGAAATTGATGATGTGGATTTGAATGGTGCATTTTGAACACAGAAAAAGTATGGAGTTGAAATAAGTTCAAAAAAAATGAAATCCCTTTGTAACAGACGAGTTGCCGTATGAAACTCTGATACTTCGAAAGAGATTGTCCGTTTTGTACACGAAGTGCATCCAGTTTTTGCCGCAAGGCTCTCTACTTTCTTGCACATGCTATGTGGGTGAAATGATGATACCATGCCAACTTTCAACCTTTTCACAGTCCATTTGTAGTGCTTTTCAATTTCAGTGTCTTATAGCTCAAAATAATCAGTAAATGCATGAAAAATAACAAATGAAGTCAGAAAGGGTTGAAAATTGATGATGTG
>NW_025241651.1:0-3285 GCF_018294505.1 Triticum aestivum
CATGGCCATAAGCTCGTGTTTCATGGCCGGCCAGAACACATGGAAGAAGCGCATCGGGAGATCGTCGGGGCCCGGAGCAGAATCAGGGTTCATGCCGTTGACCGTCGCCCACACCTCATCCTCCTCGAAAGGAGCCATGAGAGCCACGTTGGCATCAGCAGAGATTTGGTGGGGGGGCAAATATCCGGGGCGAGGGCCGCTCCACCTAGAGCCGACGGGGAGAATAGGTCTTTGTAGAACCCATCCATGTGGGCGCGGATGGCCGACGGGTCATCAAGAAGCGTGTCACCCACCCAAAGAAAGGGGATGGTGTTGCGAAGTCTAGGCCCGTTGGCGGCCGCTTGGAAGTATGTTGTGTTCGCGTCCCTTGCAACACTCAACGTTGTGTACCGTGGTGGCACCAATAGCACTCCTCATCCATGCAAATGACCATGAGTTCCTCCTCGAGCGCATAGCGCTGCATCCATTTGTCCGAAGACAGGCCAGTCAAGTCCGCCCTTAGGTCCAGGGCTTGGGTCGCCGAAAGCAAATTTTGCTTTCTAACTCGGAGATCCCAACCAATATTGGCGCCCCGCCATTTCATGAATTGCTCGACGCAGTTGGCACAAAAGTGCCAATCATTTGCGACAGAGATGTGTCGGTGTGGCTCGGACTGGGCTGCCATCCATCTAGATAGGACCGTGCTGAAGCCATAAGTTCTCGAAGCGGAACCTCGGTGGGGGTGTGGCCTTTCCTCCGCGGAGGAGCGGGATATGGCCGGACCCAATCTGAGTGATCTCCCGGAGCAAGGTCGAGGGGCACTTGAGCTCCTAGTCCGGCGACATGAAACCGCGATCAAGGATGGAAAGGGTCAGGGACACCTGTTTATTTGTCCAGGTGAATCGGGCACCAATGGGGTCCAGCTCCCGCAGCCCCGAATCAGCAATGTAGTCATTGAAGAGCTGCATTCGAGGGAAGTTGATGTTACCGTTGCGTTGGTCGTCCGGGTGGCGGATGAGATTGAAGTCACCGCCCACCATGGCCGGCAACTGGGCATTCGAGATCTTCGGTACTAAGCTCCGCAAGAAATGCGGACGAGCAGCGGTGATCCGCCAGACCATAGACAATGATGATTTCCTACTTGAAGCACATGTAGCGTTCAAACACCTCCATGCTAAAGAAAAACTCTCCTGGTCCATGCTTCCCACCTCAAAGGAGGCGTCCTTCACCCCTAGAAGGATGCCTCCGGAGTGGCGTGTGCTCCCACTAGAAGGGAGCTAGTGCCAGCCAAAGAGGTCGGGGCTCAAGCTATTAAGCTCGAAGAGGGAAAACTCAGACCGCATCATTTCCTGGAGGGCAACAGTGTGAGTTCGCTCATCTGGCATGTATTCGGCAAGTTGGCGGCTGCGGCTAGTCTGATCAAAGCCACGAATATTCCAGAATAGTGTCTGCATTAGATAACCGAGGAGGGGGTCCTGATCCTTGGGATGAGGGAGGCACTTTGTCCCCGACGCATAGCATTAGTCCTTGAGCGAGTGCGACCACGAGCACTAGTCTCCCCTTGAGACGGGAGGTCGGGCCTGGAGGTGGACCCTTCCTCGGGCGGAGCCACGGCCCTAGCCCTGGTCAGTTAGTGCAAGTTACGGCAAGTTTACCATCCAACACTTCCTTCGCCTGGATTGCGTCGATTTCAACTAAGGGGGACCCTTTCCCCCCTGACCACAATCCCGGGGTCGTTGGCTACCTTTGCGAGCTTCCCCAGCGACACCAACTCGAGCACAAAAAATAGCATGGAGACCGGGAGGCGGGCTGATGGAGGTACGTGATTCCAGGAACCGAGCAATGACCCTCCGTTTCCCGCGCTCCGGGATGGACGGGGTCAGGGTTCCTGGTGGCAGCGAATCGTCAATGCGGGTGCTCCGCCGCAATGTCGTGATGAGAGTCGGCGCCGAACAGCCCCGTTTGGGACCCTTAGACCGCGGGGGGCAGGGGATGACGCAGCGGTCCCTTCTAGCCGACGAGTCCGGTGCAGCCACCGGCAGCAGTGGTGGGGGTCGTGAAGGGGCGCCTCCAACAGGTCCGCGACGAGGGACATGTCCCCAAGAACAGAGGGCCAATGCTCGGTAGCCACAGTGAGGGAGGGTTGGGCGGCTGATATGTATCCAACATATCTATAATTTATGAAGCATTCATGCTATTTTATTACCTGTTTTGAATGATTATGGGCTTTATTTTGCACTTTTATATTACTTTTGGGACTAACCTATTAACCGGAGGCCCAGCCCATATTGTTGTTTTATTGCCTGTTTCAGTATTTCAAAGAAAAGGGATATCAAATAGAGTCCAAACGGAATGAAACCTTCGGCATCGTGATTTTTTGGAAGAATATCATCCTGGAGACTTGGAGTTCACGTCAGAAGATCCTCGAGGAGGCCAGGAGATAGGGGGCGGCCCCCCTAATGGGCGCGCCCCCCTGTCTTGTGGGCCCCTCAAGCACCTCCCGACCGACTTCTTTCGCCTATATAAGCTTACGTACCCTAAAACCATCGAATATCAAGATAGATCAGGAGTTCCGCAACCGCAAGCCTCTGTAGCCACCAAAAACCTCTCGGGAGCCCGTTCACCCTCTGTGGCCATCTTCATCATCTCGGCGCTATCCATGACAAGGAGGGAGTAGTTCACCCTCGGGGCTGAGGGTATATACTAGTACCTATGTGTTTGATCTCTCTCTCGTGTTCTCTCTATGGCAAGATCTTGATATATCGCGAGCTTTGCTATTATAGTTGGATCTTATAATGTTTCTCCCCCTCTACTCTCTTGTGATGAATTGAGTTTCCTTCTTGAAGTTATCCTATCGGATTGAGTCTTTATTTGAGAACACTTGATGTATGTCTTGCCGTGTTTATCTGTGGTGACAATGGGATATCACGTGCCACTTGATGTATGTTTTGGTGACCAACTTGCGGGTTCCACCCATGAACCTATGCATAGGGGTTGGCACACGTTTTCTTGACTCTCTGGTAGAAACTTTGGGGCACTCTTTGAAGTACTTTGTGTTGGTTGGATGAATTTGAGATTGTGTGACGCATATCGTATAATCATGCCCACGGATACTTGAGGTGACAATGGAGTATCTAGGTGACATTAGGGTTTTGGTTGATTTGTGTCTTAAGGTGTTATTCTAGTATGAACTCTAGGATGGATCGAGCGGAAAGAATAGCTCTATGTTATTTTACTACGAACTCTTGAATAGATCGATCAAAAAGGATAACTTTGAGGTGGTTTCGTACCCTACCATAATCTCTA
>NW_025241652.1:0-3285 GCF_018294505.1 Triticum aestivum
TAGCATGTGCAAGAAAGTTGAGAGGGTTACGGCAAAAACTGGATGGACTTCGTGTACAAAACGGACAATCTCTTTCAAAGTATCAGGATTTCATCCGGAAACTCGTCTGTTACAAAGGGATTTCATTTTTTAAACCTTATTTGAACTCCTGACTTTTTGTGTGTTCAAAATGCACCATTCAAAGCCACATCATCATTTTTCAATCCTTTCTGACTTCATTTGTTATTTTTCATGCATTTACTAATTATTTTGAGCTATAAGACCCTAAAATTGAAAAGCATTTCAAATGAACTCTGAAAAGGTTGAAAGTTGGCATGATATCATCATTTCATCCACATAGCATGTGCAAGAAGGTTGAGAGGGTTACGGCAAAAACTGGATGCACTTCGTGTACAAAACGGACAATCTTTTTCAAAGTATCAGGATTTCATCCGAAAACTCGTCTGTTACAAAGGGATTTCATTTTTTAAACCTTATTTGAACTCCTGACTTTTTTTGTGTTCAAAATGCACCATTCAAAGCCACATCATCATTCTTCAATCCTTTGTGACTTCATTTGTTATTTTTCATGCATTTACTAATTATTTTGAGCTATAAGACCCTAAAATTGAAAAGCATTTCAAATGAACTCTGAAAAGGTTGAAAGTTCGCATGATATCATCATTTCATCCACATAGCATGTGCAAGAAAGTTGAGAGGGTTACGGCAAAAACTGGATGGACTTCGTGTACAAAACGGACAATCTCTTTCAAAGTATCAGGATTTCATCCGGAAACTCGTCTGTTACAAAGGGATTTCATTTTTTAAACCTTATTTGAACTCCTGACTTTTTGTGTGTTCAAAATGCACCATTCAAAGCCACATCATCATTTTTCAATCCTTTCTGACTTCATTTGTTATTTTTCATGCATTTACTAATTATTTCGAGATATAAGACCCTAAAATTGAAAAGCATTTCAAATGAACTCTGAAAAGGTTGAAATTTGGCATGATATCATCATTTCATCCACATAGCATGTGCAAGAAAGTTGAGAGGGTTACGGCAAAAACTGCATGCACTTCGTGTACAAAACGGACAATCTCTTTCAAAGTATCAGAATTTCATCCGGAAACTCGTCTGTTACAAAGGGATTTCATTTTTTAAACCTTATTTGAACTCCTGACTTTTTGTGTGTTCAAAATGCACCATTCAAAGCCACATCATCATTTTTCAATCCTTTCTGACTTCATTTGTTATTTTTCATGCATTTACTAATTATTTTGAGCTATAAGACCCTAAAATTGAAAAGCATTTCAAATGAACTCTGAAAAGGTTGAAAGTTGGCATGATATCATCATTTCATCCACATAGCATGTGCAAGAAAGTTGAGAGGGTTACGGCAAAAAAATGGATGCACTTCGTGTACAAAACGGACAATCTCTTTCAAAGTATCAGGATTTCATCCGCAAACTCGTCTGTTACAAAGGGATTTCATTTTTTAAACCTTATTTGAACACCTGACTTTTTGTGTGTTCAAAATGCACCATTCAAAGCCACGTCATCATTTTTCAATCCTTTCTGACTTCATTTGTTATTTTTCATGCATTTACTAATTATTTCGAGCTATAAGACCCTAAAATTGAAAAGCATTTCAAATGAACTCTGAAAAGGTTGAAAGTTGGCATGATATCATCATTTCATCCACATAGCATGTGCAAGAAAGTTGAGAGGGTTACGGCAAAAACTGGATGCACTTCGTGTACAAAACGGACAATCTCTTTCAAAGTATCAGGATTTCATCCGGAAACTCGTCTGTTACAAAGGGATTTCATTTTTTCAAACTTATTTGAACTCCTGACTTTTTGTGTGTTCAAAATGCACCATTCAAAGCCACATCATCATTTTTCAATCCTTTCTGACTTCATTTGTTATTTTTCATGCATTTACTAATTATTTTGAGCTATAAGACCCTAAAATTGAAAAGCATTTCAAATGAACTCTGAAAAGGTTGAAAGTTGGCATGATATCATCATTTCATCGACATAGCATGTGCAAGAAAGTTGAGAGGGTTACGGCAAAAACTGGATGCACTTCGTGTACAAAACGGACAATCTCTTTCAAAGTATCAGGATTTCATCCGGAAACTCGTCTGTTACAAAGGGATTTCATTTTTTAAACCTTATTTGAACTCCTGACTTTTTGTGTGTTCAAAATGCACCATTCAAAGCCACATCATCATTTTTCAATCCTTTCTGACTTCATTTGTTATTTTTCATGCATTTACTAATTATTTCGAGCTATAAGACCCTAAAATTGAAAAGCATTTCAAATGAACTCTGAAAAGGTTGAAAGTTGGCATGATATCATCATTTCATCCACATAGCATGTGCAAGAAAGTTGAGAGGGTTACGGCAAAAACTGGATGCACTTCGTGTACAAAATGGACAATCTCTTTCAAAGTATCAGGATTTCATCCGGAAACTCGTCTGTTACAAAGGGATTTCATTTTTTATACCTTATTTGAACTCCTGACTTTTTGTGTGTTCAAAATGCACCATTCAAAGCCACATCATCATTTTTCAATCCTTTCTGACTTCATTTGTTATTTTTCATGCATTTACTAATTATTTCGAGATATAAGACCCTAAAATTGAAAAGCATTTCAAATGAACTCTGAAAAGGTTGAAATTTGGCATGATATCATCATTTCATCCACATAGCATGTGCAAGAAAGTTGAGAGGGTTACGGCAAAAACTGGATGCACTTCGTGTACAAAACGGACAATCTCTTTCAAAGTATCAGAATTTCATCCGGAAACTCGTCTGTTACAAAGGGATTTCATTTTTTAAACCTTATTTGAACTCCTGACTTTTTGTGTGTTCAAAATGCACCATTCAAAGCCACATCATCATTTTTCAATCCTTTCTGACTTCATTTGTTATTTTTCATGCATTTACTAATTATTTTGAGCTATAAGACCCTAAAATTGAAAAGCATTTCAAATGAACTCTGAAAAGGTTGAAAGTTGGCATGATATCATCATTTCATCCACATAGCATGTGCAAGAAAGTTGAGAGGGTTACGGCAAAAAAATGGATGCACTTCGTGTACAAAACGGACAATCTCTTTCAAAGTATCAGGATTTCATCCGCAAACTCGTCTGTTACAAAGGGATTTCATTTTTTAAACCTTATTTGAACACCTGACTTTTTGTGTGTTCAAAATGCACCATTCAAAGCCACGTCATCATTTTTCAATCCTTTCTGACTTCATTTGTTATTTTTCATGCATTTACTAATTATTT
>NW_025241653.1:0-3285 GCF_018294505.1 Triticum aestivum
TTGTGTCCTACGGACTAAAACCCTCCGGTTTATATAGACACCGGAGAGGGCTAGGGTTACACAGAGTCGGTTACAATGGTAGGAGACCTACATATCTGTATCGCCAAGCTTGCCTTCCACGCCAAGGAAAGTCCCATCCGGACACGGGACGAAGTCTTCAATCTTGTATCTTCATAGTCTTGGTGTCCGGCCGATGATGATAGTCCGGCTATCCGGACACCCCCTAGTCCAGGACTCCCTCAGTAGCCCCTGAACCAGGCTTCAATGACGATGAGTCCGGCGCACATATTGTTCGGCATTGCAAGGCGGGTTCCTCCTCCGAATAATTCATAGAAGATTGTGAACACCAGGATAGTGTCCGGCTCTGCAAAATAAATTCCACATTCCACCGTAGAGAGAATAATATGTACACAGGTTCAATCTGCTGACGTATTTCGTGGCACGACGTCATTCCACTACCAAGCCTTTACTTGAATCGTTTTTTATTATACCACCTCAGCGCGTTTAGCGAAGCGGTTTCCTTGGCACGTCTTGTCGAAGCAGAGATCGTGTTCCCCTTATTCCAGGATTCTCATCAATACGGACGTGGGTAACCCAACCGCGCCATTGATGGTGGCGCTTGGGAGATAAGCGAGTTTTACCAGGCCGATGGGGACGCATAGTCTTCGTCCGCCCATATATAGGGGATAAGGATCCACCTTTTTTACCTACGCCTTCTTCCTCCTTTGCTTATCCATCTCCGCGTACTCGAGCTCCAGCGCCCAAGTGCGCACATCTCGTCTCAACCTTCTCCAGCCATGTCCAGAGCGGGAGGCAAGTGGATGACCTCCTCCATTACGGAGGAGCACATCAAGAAGCTGCGCGGCGCCCGATACCTGTCCAGCGACATCGCGCACCGGCTGCCCGACAAGGGGCAGCTCATCCCCACCCCCAGGCCCCATGAGAGGGTCGTATTCCTTCCCCACTTCCTCCGCGGACTGGGCTTCCCACTTCATCCCTTCGTCCGGGGGCTCATGTACTACTACGGCCCGGACTTCCACGATCTGGTGCCAAACTTCATCCTCAACATCTCGGCATTTATCGTCGTGTGTGAGGCCTTCCTCTGCATCTAGCCCCACTTCAGCTTGTGGCTAAAAACCTTCAATGTCAAGCCGAAGGTAGTGAAGGGCGTCCAAGCGGAGTGCGGAGGCACCATGGTGGGCAAGATGCCCAACGTCCTCTGGCTCGAGGGCGCCTTTGTGGAAAACATCAAAGGGTGGCAATCGGGGTGGTTCTATATCACCAAGCCGCGTGACCCTAAATGGGCTGTGGCCCCCGAGTTCAGATCTGGTTCCCCCATGCAGCTCACCTCCTGGAAAGAGAAGGGCTTGCTAATGGGCAGTTCGGAGGAGCTGACCGGACTCCAGTCCTGTCTCCAGAGCTTGGTGAACAAGAAGCTCAAGCTTGTCAACGTGATCCAGGTCATGCTCATCCGCCGGATTCTCCCCTGCCAACAACGGGCCTTCAACCTGTGGGAGTTCGATCCGGCACAACACCGCACCCTTAGCGGGCTTTTCGACACAACGTATGAAGCTGCCTGGAGGGTGCTGTTCAAGGGGGGAGAAGCCCCCGCATCCGTGACTGAAGATCGCGGATTCATCACGAAACGCCCAGCCGGTGCGGTAAGTTATCCTTTATGGGACACGTATTTCTTTCATAGTTTGACTCTATGTGGGATCTAAAATTCCCAATGCCTTTAACAGGACTGGCAGAGGACGTCCGGACAGGTTAACTGTCCGGCTCCCCTCCCCAAAGAACCAGCGGATGCCCGTTTAACGGGGCTGCTAGTCCCGACACTTTATGTGGTGCCGGAGAAGAAGGCCAAGAAGAAGGCCACGGGAACCCGAAGGAGTTCCCGGCGCCAGGTGGTATCGGACTCATCGTCCGATGACTCCGAGGCGGACTCCTCCCCCGAAGGCGAGGAGGAGAAAGAAGACTCTCCCCAGGAGGGGGACAGAGGAAGAGGAAGGCTTCCCCAACGGGGGAGGCCGAAGGGTCCAAGAGGGGAAGGACCCTTCCTCCGGACAGCTCCGCCAACGCCAATGACGGTGACGGGGAGTGGCCCTCAAGGGCCAAGCCCCTGGCAAGATCGTAAGTATCCGGATTCCTGAGTGATTTGTAATTTCTCTTTTGTGCCATGTAGTGTCCTTCTAATGCCGCATACTACCTGTAGCCCGGCCGAGGAGGATCTTCCCGCTTCATCCAGCGGGTCCTTGGCTCCGTCGGATGTAGATTCCATTCTAACCGCCTCCACCCCTCATGATGCTGAGGACGCCGAGGTGGGATCCCAGGAGGGGACCCGCCAGGAGGGGGAGGCTCTGGAGGTGCCACAAGGCAACCTCCCGGACTTCGTGCCGGACTCCGTGCCGAAACCCGCAGTGGTTCCGGAGTCCGACAGGCGGCCCCTTCGTAAGAAGGGCAAGACCATGACACCAGCAGCCTCCGTCCAACCGGAGGCACCGGACAACTTGTTGGAGGCGCTCAACAGCGCTTCCATCAAGGAAGAACACCGCACTATTATGAGTGCGGTGATTCAGAAGGTTCAGCTCGCCAAGAGCGAGCTGACCGGAGCTTGCAGCAGCCTTCTAACAGGCTTTGAGGTAAGAAGTTTAAAAATATGCAATGTAATACCGCATAGACAGTAGCCCCTGATGCTCGGTTCGGTGTTCAGAAAGAAAAGCCGGACTGAGGATCTAAAAAGATATACGCAGGAGTTCTAAAAATTATGTCAATATGGGTTTGCAGGCTGCGCTGCTGACCTCTGCCGCATTGACTGCAGAGGTCGGTGCTTTGAAGTAGGACCTTGAGCGGACCAAGAACGAGCTCGGTCTTGCGAAGAAGCAGCTCGAGGACAAAGAAGGTGAGTACCACCGTATTAAATTTGTACCTTACAGAAAAGGATTTTGGTTGCAATAGAAATAACAAGGATAACATGGGTACTGCAGGGGCCACGAACGAGTTGGCGACCCTGAAGGAGGTCGTGTCCGTGGCCGAACGCAATGCGGCCGTGGAACAAGCAGAGCGAGAGAAGGAGGAGGCGCGGGTGGCGGAGGTGCGGCAAGAGCTCCAGGCTCTCATGGAAAAGCATGAGAGTTTGGAGCGCAACTCGAAGACTCGAGAGTCCGAGCTTGCCTTGGCTCTTGAAAGTGCCAAAGCCGCTAAGGCCGAGGCCCATAAGGCCCTCCAGGAGATTGAGGCGGTGAAGAAAATAGCGGCGACTAAGGCATTTTTCATGCAAAGCAAGCA
>NW_025241654.1:0-3285 GCF_018294505.1 Triticum aestivum
CGGTAGGCGGGGCAGTTCTGCCTAGTCGGTTCGACAGAGACGCGAGAAGACGAGGAGTAGGCTGCTGCAAACGTAGGGCTATGTGATTTGACAGCGAGTTACTGCTAGACAGGTGGGGCCCCGTGATTTGACTTGCCATTATCATTTTAACTGCGGCGCTACGACCGGCGTGAGTCTCCCGATTCCTGACCACCTCCATATAGGTGCCTCTCCCAATGCTCCACCATGTAGTAGAGGTTGGCTATTGCATGAGAGCCCACTTCTCCACTTTTTCCTTGCCTCTCTTTCCACCACATATGCAAAAATGCCATGTAAAGCGCACCATTGTACTTACTTGCTCCTACAGGTGCTAAGCTTGCCACATAGGCATAAAGTCTGATGTGGCAAGTTAATCAAGAAGAGAGAGACTAGTTTGGTGACCCAAGAAAGAAACGTCGCTAAGCGTGCGTACCTAGGTGAAAAGACAATTTTGAGTCTATAGATAATTAAATGAAGCAAACTTAGCAACAAAATTATAATAAGCACACCATTTCATTGGGAGAGGTCACTCCTTGGCAAATGCAATAAATACTAGTACTCCCTGTGTCCCATAATATAAGAACGTCTTTGGCACTACACTAGTGTCAAAAATGTTCTTATATTATGGGACAGAGGGAGTACGAAGAAAGATATTGACAGAAGTAAAAAATACACTTATAGCCAACCTTGTTGTAGTATGAGTGACTAAGTGATGACTATGTATGACATACCAACATCAGATAGCCTAACGCACCGTGTTAAATCTCCAAGGGCGCGACCGCGCGAGCGACGCGACGGTCGTGGTAGGCACGACCATGATACGGGCTGCTGGCAGCCCTTGGATCTGAGATCAAACGGTCACATGCTAAGTTGCTGAAAATTTGCAGAATAACCCTCCATGATAGGATAATCACCCATAGGTCTAGAATCACGCCATGCAACCATTCAATCTCAGATCCAGGGGCTCTCGGAAGCCCGTATCATGGGAGAATGGAAAGCCACTACCCTGCCGTTCGCACGCTCGCAGTTCGCTCCTACTCGTCCTCGCACGTCCTTCAATACTACGGCAGTTCGCTCCTAGTCGTCCCGTCCATTCACATTACGACAGTTCCACTAATCCTAACCCTCCTCCCAAATCCATGGCGTCCCAAATCTCCATGATCGGCGGTGAGTACAAGGTTAGAACCATCACCGGCGATGAGTTCAACGTCATCTACACCCATTCTTCCGTGACGGTGGAAGGATGCCTTTCTCGCTTCAGACACATGTTCGAAAACTCAGATGATGAGTGGGTCGTTGGGCTAGATGTTGAGTACACCATAGTCCTGGGACGAGAGAAGGATCTAAAGGACGAAGAGAGGAAGAAGCCCGCCGTGATCCAGGTTTGCGTACATAACGTTTGCTTGGTCTACCACATATGCCATGCCGACGTTGAGTGCTAGGATGTTAAGAACTTCCTCAAGGACAAAAGAGTGAAATTCGTTACTGTAGACTTTAAGAACGACAAAGAAGTCCTGGGTCGGATAGGCCTCGTTGTAGGCAACCCCTTCGACTGCCAGAAGAATCAGTTGCTGCCCTCTCGTTAGCCTTCAATGCTGACCCTGTTAGGAGCCATGGTTCATCCTTCATACCGTAAACTGGAGAAACCCCATTACACGTTTCATCGTCATGCATGGCAGCAGAATGTACTAGATATAGACCACATCCACTACGCTGCAATGGATGGCTACCTTTGTTTCAATATCTGCAAGGGTTGGATGAAGAGCAAGAGCCAAGTGTGCGGTTCAAGCAAAGAAGTATCGGCCAAGAGGAAGAGGGACAAGGACGAAGTCGAGGACGTGGATGAGGACTCCGAGTGAGTAAGGTGTCAGTATTGTTGCTCATGGTGGTTCTAATGCAGTGTCTACCGGATTAGTTGCATAGTTTAATTTTAGGTGTGCTTAGTTTAATTTGAGGGGTGTGTTGTGCTGAGCCCCCAGCAGAACTATGTTATGTTTCTTCTCGTTACTTTAACTCTTCGGTATGTACATAGTACTAGTATTTATCTAATAGAATTTAGCACCCCAATTAAGCACGTACTAGCTTTTTTAATAGTACTATATGCATAATTTGGCGACGAGCGCTCTCTATATGTACCACCTTTTTTTTAATTTCAATTTTTGCTCCATGGCGCAATCCATTGATACTACTACTGTACAAAAGTATGCATTTTTTAAAAGGCTAGAGTACTGTTCATCACGTATATAGCCAGTTAAATTCTCAACCTAGAACAACATGCATGCCATGTAGTAAACCGATACGGAGGAAGTATAGTAAAAATGAGGTGATTTTACCGAGCGACAGGCGGGGGAGCATGGCCTGTCATGCGGTCCCACGGGTCATGATGTACCAAGGCGATGCGCGTGTCCCTCTAGAGGCAGAAGCAATACTACATGGTTTGAGATGATGGTGAACCGAAGTGTGAAATAATGGTTGCTTCGTCCGTCTGGGAAGGTGCGGCATTGTGATTTGACGTCTCATTGGTCATTACTACTACTTGGCCGGTACGAGTGGGGTGCGTCCCCCCTGCTGTTCTGCACTGCTATTTGGTGCTTGACACGTCGACCCGGTTGCTATATGTCCCACATGTCGGCGATAGGAAGTACAGAATTCATGAAAGGGAGTGTCGACGAAGGAGCATACTACAGAATTCATGAAAGGGAGCGACTTAGTTTTGGAAAAATCTGTTTTTACGGAGTACGTACCCACTAGGGTTTATATGGCTCATCTAAAAAACATTCGTTTTTCCGTTTGATAAGTCTCAATTCTACTACTAGTAGTAGTACCATTACATGTTGGATTTCGAGGTGCGTTAGATCACCCGACGCAAGCAGTGTCAAGAGGAAACTAACCAATGCATGTAGAAGTTCATGGAAATTTAGTGGTCATTCATGCATTCGTTCTAATTAATGCCTCGGTAAATATAACTTCTTGAGAAAAACAAGCGTACTAATTACTTGTGCAAACTACGAAATTAATTCGACCACTCACCGTCTACCTTGGTTGGAGAGATTTTGAAATTGAGCCATAAACTGGAAAGGAGGGAGTAGTAACTTTTGTCTCGATTACTATTTGTGGCCTTGCATAGATGCAAAATGTATTTTTTTATAGTAGCCTTGTATAAGTAAATGGAGGGAGTACTAACCAAGGTACGTAGTAGGGACGAGGAGTAAACAGAGGGAGTAGTAAAATTTTCTCGTCGTGCTGCGAGCCACCGCGCGCGTGGGC
>NW_025241655.1:0-3284 GCF_018294505.1 Triticum aestivum
GAAGATCTTTATCGGTCAAACCGCATAACAACATACGTTGTTCCCTTTGCCATCGGTATGTTACTTGCCCGAGATTCGATCGTCGGTATCCTCATACATAGTTCAATCTCGTTACCGGCAAGTCTCTTTACTCGTTCCGTAATGCATTATCCCGTAACTAACTCATTAGTCCCATTGCTTGCAAGGCTCATAGTGATGTGCATTACTGAGAGGGCCCAGAGATACCTCTCCGATACATGGAGTGATAAATCCTAATCTTGATCTATGCCAACTCAACAAACACCTTCAGAGACACCTGTAGAGCATCTTTATAATCACCCAGTTATGTTGTGACATTTGATAGCACACTAAGTGTTCCTCCGGTATTCGGGAGTTGCATAATCTCATAGTCAGAGGAACATGTATAAGTCATGAAGAAAGCAATAGCAATAAGACTAAACGATCATAATGCTAAGCTAACGGATGGGTCTTGTCCATCACATCATTCTCTAATGATGTGATCCCGTTCATCAAATGACAACACATGTCTATGGTCAGGAAACTTAACCATCTTTGATTAACGAGCTAGTCTAGTAGAGGCGTACTAGGGACACTCTATTTGTCTATGTATTCACACATGTACTAAGTTTCCGGTTAATACAATTCTAGCATGAATAATAAACATTTATCATGATATAAGGAAATATAAATAACAACTTTATTATTGCCTCTAGGGCATATTTCCTTCATGAGGGGTCTCGTGACAACCCCCTCTTGGTGAATCCTACACCCATAGACCCCGAGGTGCGCGCTCCTGAGGTGGTTCTGGGGGAGCGGGCGCCGCCTAGCACTCCTGAGGTGGTTGCGAGGGAGCGGCGCCTGCATGTGCTCCTGAGGTGTCCGCTGGGCAGCAGGCGCCACCATGTGCTCCTGAGGTGGCTGCTAGGGAGCAGGCGCCACCATGTGCTCCTGAGGTGGCCGCCCTCGGCCCCATGGGCAGCAAGGGAGGAGCACCGCCCACGGATGCATCATCTATCCCCGCCGCGGAGGGCTACGCGCCAGCCCCCAACAAGCCCTCGCGAATCTTGAGGCATCCCGTAAGAGGAAGGGGCTCGAGAGCCGCCGCAACCCTGTCCCAAGGACCCTGAAAGGAGGAAGTGGATAGCCGTGGACGAGTAAGTACCTCGCCCTTCCCTTGACTCTTGCATATTGCGTCTTCTTCTGACTTTTGTCCCTAAGGATCCCTTCTGTTGCGGGGGCGAGCGCGTCCCGAGTGCGACCTCCGGAGGCCACCGGTCCCGTCGCGACCTTAGGCCTCACGAGCCGGTCGGTTGCGCGCGTGGTGGCGTATGTACACGAGCCAAGGCCGCCCCAGGGGGGCCGCAGGCCTACACTACTGGCGTCCTTCCTCCGGAGCAACCTCTGGGGCACGGAGGTCGTGCCGAGGGCTCCCCCGCTGGTTCTTCCTGGCAGCTGGGCGATCCGTGCGACAACCCCTTCAAGCAGCGAGGTAGGACCGCACCATGCCCCACCCCAGGCTGGGGGAGCGGTCGTAGGAGCTGCAGCTCATAGTCCCCCACCGGAGACGGGTGAGTCATCACGCGCCCCTCCAACCAACCGGGGCGTGGAGGAAGGGCCCGGTCGAGCATTGGAGCTCGCACGGGAGCGCAGTGCCGTCCGTCATGACCTTCTCCGAGAAGCAACGAGCGCGCTAGGCCGTCTTGAGATGGAGCTTGCCGACGTTGACACGCGTCTTGGGGCGGAGGGACTTCTCCTAGAGCACGAATGGCGCCAACTAAAAGTTGCCATCAACCTTGGCCGCCTGCAGCACGAGCGCACCCGCGTAGAGGCAGAAGAGTCCCTTGTTGTTGTCGGTGTCAAAATCGGCGGATCTCGGGTAGGGGGTCCCGAACTGTGCGTCTAAGGCGGATGGTAACAGGAGGCGGGGGACACAATGTTTACCCAGGTTCGGGCCCTCTCGATGGAGGTAATACCCTACTTCCTGCTTGATTGATCTTGATGATATTAGTATTACAAGAGTTGATCTACCACGAGATCGTAGAGGCTAAACCCTACAAGCTAGCCTATGGTATGATTGTTGTCCTACGGACTAAACCCTCCGGTTTATATAGACACCGGAGGGGGCTAGGGTTACACAGAGTCGGTTACAAGGGAGGAGATCTACATATCCGTATTGCCAAGCTTTCCTTCCACGCCAAGGAGAGTCCCATCCGAACACGGGACGAAGTCTTCAATCTTGTATCTTCATAGTCCAACAGTCCGGCCAAAGGATATAGTCCGGCTGTCCGAGGACCCCCTAATCCAGGACTCCCTCAGTCGTGTCATGGGAGGCTTGTGACCGTGCCCTGAAGGAGGCCCGAGCCACGGATCACCGATGTGAGGCGGCCGAGGAGCGCGAGAGGGAGCTTCAAGTCTCCAACGCCACCCTTGAGTGGCAAGTTCAGGCGCGCAGGGCCGCCGTCGGGGCGCCGGTAGGCGGGCCCCCCACGAACGAGAAGGGACTCCGGGCGCGCGAGGACGCTCTGGCGCTGGAGGCGTTGGAGCACGGCCTGGAGCACGAACGACTAGAGGTGATGGAGGGCCAGGTGACCGTCGTGGAGGATGCCCTTGCTGCTCGGGAGGTGACGGTCCGGGGGGAGGCCGACGAGATGGTGGCCGGAGTCCGCAAGGCTCTCGCCGACGAGTACCAGTAGAAGCTAGAGCGCCAGGAGGCTCGCTTTCGCGTGCGGCGCGATGAGCTGAAGGGCGAGGCTGATAGCCTCAAGGGGAAGTTAGCCGCGGCGGAATGGCGAGAGCGAGCGGCGGTGGAAGCCTAAGCCACGACTGCGGCTGAGCTATGCTACTTCTTGAGCTTGCATTGGTTTTTTCGTTGAAGAGGAAAGGGTGATGCAGCAAAGTAGATTAAGTATTTCCCTCAGTTTGAGAACCAAAGTATTAATCCAGTAGGAGACAATGAACAATTCACCGAATACCTGCACAAACAATCAACAACTTGCACCCAACGCGATAAAGGGGTTGTCAATCCCTTCACGGTTACTTGCAAAAGTGAGATCTAATAGAGATAGATAAATGGTAAAGTAAACATTTTTGGTATTTTTGGTTTATAGATCGGAAAGTAAAAGATTGCAATGGAAGTAAATCGGAGACTAAAATTGTAGATCGGAAACTTATATGATGGAAAATAGACCCGGTGGCCATAGGTTTCACTAGAGGCTTCTCTCAAGATAGAAAATATTATGGTGGGTGACCAAATTACTGCCAAGCAATTGATTAAAAAGCACAAA
>NW_025241656.1:0-3284 GCF_018294505.1 Triticum aestivum
TATGTTCGACCATATGGATCTCGTATAACAACTTATAACTAGTAATCATATAATTTCGTCACCAATTTTGTTACCTTTTGATCCTTCACTATAGATTTTCACTTTGTTTAAAGCTGAAAACTTATTAATTAAGCGTCATTGACATATTCCAAAATTGTTTCCACAATTTCAAGCTTCGAGGTTAGTCCATGCATGTATATGCACCTCAGATAGCAAATTAACTATAGAAATCTGATAGTTTGATACATTTTTAACCGTTTTGATCCATCATGGTAGATTTTTTATTTTTGCAAAACTGAAAACTTGTTTAAATTGCATTATCAACAAGTGATAGAAGCCTTTGTTCGTTTCTCGTTTCGAAGTTGTCTTTGCCGCCATTTGAAAATTCTACAACAACTTATATATGTAAGAGTCACATAATTTTTAGCAGTTTGTCATAACCTTTTGATTTATTACTTTGAATTTTCTCCTCCTTTCAAACTCAGAAATCATTTAAATAGGACATTAGACACATTATAATTGCATTTCCATCATTTCATTCTTCGAGAGTCGTCTCGACGGCCATGTGGAAGTCATAGAACAGCTTATCCACATAAATTATTCATGTTTAGCACCTTTACATAAACTTTTGATCTGTTGCCGATGATTATTTATTGGCTAAACAAAAAACTTACGTAAATAGCATCATTGAGACATTCCACCAGCATTTCTTCCTTTGAAGCTTCGGAAGTAGTATGTTCGACCATATCGATCTCGTATAACAACTTATAACTAGTAATCATATAATTTCGTCACCAATTTTGTTACCTTTTGATCCTTCACTATAGATTTTCACTTTGTTTAAAGCTGAAAACTTATTAATTAAGCGTCATTGACATATTCCAAAATCGTTTCCGCCATTTCAAGCTTCGAGGTTAGTCCATGCATCTATATGCACCTCAGATAGCAAATTACCTATAGAAATCTGATAGTTTGATACATTTTTAACCGTTTTGATCCATCATGGTAGATTTTTTATTTTTGCGAAATTGAAAACTTGTTTAAATTGCATTATCAACAAGTGATAGAAGCCTTTGTTCGTTTCTCGTTTCGAAGTTGTCTTTGCCGCCATTTGAAAATCCTACAACAACTTATATATCTAGGAGTCACATAATTTTTAGCAGTTTGTCATAACCTTTTGATTTATTACTTTTGAATTTTCTCCTCCTTTGAAACTCAGAAATCATTTAAATAGGACATTAGACACATTATAATTGCATTTCCATCATTTCATTCTTCGAGAGTCGTCTCGACGGCCATGTGGAAGTCATAGAACAGCTTATCCACATAAATTATTCATGTTTAGCACCTTTACATAAACTTTTGATCTGTTGCCGATGATTTTTTATTGGCTAAACAAAAAACTTACTTAAATAGCATCATTGAGACATTCCACCAGCAGTTCTTCCTTTGAAGCTTCGGAAGTAGTATGTTCGACCATATGGATCTCGTATAACAACTTATAACTAGTAATCATATAATTTCGTCACCAATTTTGTTACCTTTTGATCCTTCACTATAGATTTTCACTTTGTTTAAAGCTGAAAACTTATTAATTAAGCGTCATTGACATATTCCAAAATTGTTTCCACAATTTCAAGCTTCGAGGTTAGTCCATGCATCTATATGCACCTCAGATAGCAAATTACCTATAGAAATCTGATAGTTTGATACATTTTTAACCGTTTTGATCCATCATGGTAGATTTTTTATTTTTGCGAAACTGAAAACTTGTTTAAATTGCATTATCAACAAGTGATAGAAGCCTTTGTTCGTTTCTCGTTTCGAAGTTGTCTTTGCCGCCATTTGAAAATTCTACAACAACTTATATATGTAGGAGTCACATAATTTTTAGCAGTTTGTCATAACCTTTTGATTTATTACTTTGAATTTTCTCCTCCTTTGAAACTCAGAAATCATTTAAATAGGACATTAGACACATTATAATTGCATTCCATCATTTCATTCTTCGAGAGTCGTCTCGACGGCCATGTGGAAGTCATAGAACAGCTTATCCACATAAATTATTCATGTTTAGCACCTTTACATAAACTTTTGATCTGTTGCCGATGATTTTTTATTGGCTAAACAAAAAACTTACGTAAATAGCATCATTGAGACATTCCACCAGCATTGCTTCCTTTGAAGCTTCGGAAGTAGTATGTTCGACCATATGGATCTCGTATAACAACTTATAACTGGTAATCATATAATTTCGTCACCAATTTTGTTACCTTTTGATCCTTCACTATAGATTTTCACTTTGTTTAAAGCTGAAAACTTATTAATTAAGCGTCATTGACATATTCAAAAATTGTTTCCACAATTTCAAGCTTCGAGGTTAGTCCATGCATCTATATGCACCTCAGATAGCAAATTACCTATAGAAATCTGATAGTTTGATACATTTTTAACTGTTTTGATCCATCATGGTAGATTTTTTATTTTTGCGAAACTGAAAACTTGTTTAAATTGCATTATCAACAAGTGATAGAAGCCTTTGTTCGTTTCTCGTTTCGAAGTTGTCTTTGCCGCCATTTGAAAATCCTACAACAACTTATATATGTAGGAGTCACATAATTTTTAGCAGTTTGTCATAACCTTTTGATTTATTACTTTGAATTTTCTCCTCCTTTGAAACTCAGAAATCATTTAAATAGGACATTAGACACATTATAATTGCATTTCCATCATTTCATTCTTCGAGAGTCGTCTCGACGGCCATGTGGAAGTCATAGAACAGCTTATCCACATAAATTATTCATGTTTAGCACCTTTACATAAACTTTTGATCTGTTGCCGATGATTATTTATTGGCTAAACAAAAAACTTACTTAAATAGCATCATGGAGACATTCCACCAGCATTTCTTCCTTTGAAGCTTCGGAAGTAGTATGTTCTACCATATGGATCTCGTATAACAACTTATAACTAGTAATCATATAATTTCGTCACCAATTTTGTTACCTTTTGATCCTTCAATATAGATTTTCACTTTCTTTAAAGCTGAAAACTTATTAATTAAGCATCATTGACATATTCCAAAATCGTTTCCGCCATTTCAAGCTTCGAGGTTAGTCCATGCATCTATATGCACCTCAGATAGCAAATTACCTATAGAAATCTGATAGTTTGATACATTTTTAACCGTTTTGATCCATCATGGTAGATTTTTTATTTTTGCGAAATTGAAAACTTGTTTAAATTGCATTATCAACAAGTGATAGAAGCCTTTGTTCGTTTCT
>NW_025241657.1:0-3284 GCF_018294505.1 Triticum aestivum
CTTTGACTGCCTATAACTTTTTAATGACAACTCCAAATGAATTGATTCTTTTTCCTACCTCTCTCAAATTTGACCTAGTTTATTTTAAGATTTATTCGAAAAAATTTCAAAACAACTTTTTGTGCTGTTTTGAATTTGTGTGTCGATTCAAATTTTATTTAAATAGGACTTTGGAGAGAGAGAAGCAAACTTTCAAAAGTTTAGGAGTGCACCCTGCCTTTCCACACATTGAAGGCAAGCATCCTGAACCCTGGCATAATATTTTGCATGCACAATCATGACACCACCTCATTACATAGGACTCATTATTTTATGTGGTGATATGGTCATTTGCATGAATGCTTATTGGAAATTCCGTGCTGTTAGAAATGGACATGCTTGGGATGATGATCATCCTCGTATGCCTTTCGTGCCTACCGGAAGGAAAACGGGAAAGTCTCTGTCTTGGGTAGACCCGAGCTTGTCCCTAGTTCCTCGTCGAGACGAGTGTGTCCGGCATGGCATGAGGGGTATGATGAGTGGTGACTCTGTCTGTTGGATGAAATATATACGTTGTGCTAATCATGCAGGGAATACTTAAACCTCCTGAGTCGACCCTAGATCGAGTCTTGTTCCAGTAACCCCCATACTTGTTTCGTACTACCACTCGTCTCTACAACAAGTAGAGTACGGTTCAGTAAGTTGTCAACCTCTTTCTAGCACACACCGTATAGAGAGGCCATGGTGGAAGATACCGGTTGTAGCTGGTAGGCAGGCCACCTGGTCCGGGGGCATGGGTGAGGGAGTCCTGGACTAGGGGGCGTCCGGATAGCCGAACTATCATCATCGGCCGGACTCCAAGACTATGAAGATACAAGATTGAAGACTTCGTCCCGTGTCCGTATGGGACTTTCCTTGGCGTGGAAGGCAAGCTTGGCGATACGGATATGTAGATCTCCTACCATTGTAACCGACTCTATGTAACCCTAGCCCTCTCCGGTGTCTATATAAACCGGATGGTTTTAGTCCGTAGGACGACAACAATAACAACAATCATACCATAGGCTAGCTTCTAGGGTTTGGCCTCCTTGATCTCGTGGTAGATCTACTCTTGTAACACCCACATCATCAATATCAATCAAGCAGGACGTAGGGTTTTACCTCCATCAAGAGGGCCCGAACCTGGGTAAAACATCGTGTCCCTTGTCTCCTGTTACCATTCGCCTAGACGCACAGTTTGGGACCCCCCTACCCGAGATCCGCCGGTTTTGACACCGACATTGGTGCTTTCATTGAGAGTTCCTCTGTATCGTCACCAATAGGCTCGATGGCTCCTTCGATCATCAACAACGACGCGGTCCAGGGTGATATTTTTCTCCCCGGACAGATCTTCGTATTCGGCGGCTTCGCACTGCGAGCCAATTCGGTTGGCCATCTGGAGCAGATCGAAAGCTACGCCCCTGGCTGTCAGGTCAGATTTGGAAGTCTTAACTTCATGGCTGACAGCCGCGGAGACTTGATCTTCAACCGATTCGAGCCACAGCCGAGCGCGCCGCACTGTCACGATGGGCATGATTTAGCTCTACTGCCGGACAGTGCCCTGGAGGCCGCACACGAATCCGCTCCGACCCTCGATTCGGAGCCGGCTGTGCAGATCGAGGACGGATGGTTAGACACCGCCTCGGGGGCTGTAACCTCTACGGCGATAGAGCCGAATACTGACTTTGTCCCTTCTGAAGCTCGTGACTCCAAGGTGCCGGACTCCTTGCCGGACTCCGAACCTCCCGCGCCCCCACCAATCGAATCCGATTGGGCGCCGATCATGGAGTTCGCCGCCATGGACATCTTTCAACACTCACCTTTTGGCGACATTCTGAGCTCGCTAAAATATCTCTCGTTATCAGGAGAGCCCTGGCCGGACTGCGGTTAGGACGGTTGGGATGCGGACGACGAAGAAATTCAAGACCCACCCACCACCCACTTAGTAGCCGCTGTCGACGATCTAACCGATAAGCTAGACTTCGTCTCGGAAGACATCGATGGTATGGACGACGATGCCGGAGACGACCAAGAACTAGCGCCTACTGGGCACTGGAAAGCCACCTCATCATATGACATATACATGGTGGATATCCCAAAGGATGGGAATGGCGAAGGAACAACGGAGGAAGACCCCTCCAAGAAACAACCCAAGCACCGGCGTCAGCGGCGCCGCTCTAAATCCCGCCACAGCAAGAATGGCGATTTCGGCACCGGAGATAATAATACCCCAGATAGTGCCAAAGACAACCCCCTCCAGCAAGATTCAGCGCAGGAGGACGGAGATGCCAGCCCCCACAAGAGGGCGGCAGACGAAGAGGTAGAGGAAGATAGCTACATGCCTCCCTCTGGAGACGAGGCAAGCCTCGACGACGACGAATTTGTCGTGCCTGAGGATCCCGTCGAACAAGAGCGTTTTAAACGCAGGCTTATGGCCATGGCAAACAGCCTCAAGAAAAAGCAGCAACAACTTAGAGCTGATCAGGATCTGCTAGCCTACAGATGGATGGAAGTCCTGGCGGCCGAAGAGCATGAGCTCGAACGCCCCTCCAAAAGCTACCCCAAACGCAAGTTGCTCCCCCGATGAGAGGAGGAGGCGTATAAACCTGCATCACCAGAGCACAATACGGCTGACCGGCCACCTCATGGCCGCGACAGAGAGGCCTCTAGACCCTTCACTAGAACCGTACCCCGGCATCACTCGAACAGCACAAGGCCACAGGGGAATGCTCCGGACTTGCGAGATATATTGGAGGATAAGGCAAGACAATCAAGATCGATCTACGGATCGCGTGGGCGCCCCATGATACGTGACGACAACCGTCGCGCCGGACACAGTAAGTACGGCCGGGCCGAACACAATAGACAAAGCTCGTTGGAGCTTCGTCGCGATATAGCCCAATACAGAGGCACCGCACACCCACTATGCTTCACAGACGAAGTAATGGATCATCAAATCCCCGAAGGGTTTAAACCCGTGAATATCGAATCCTATGACAGCACAACAGACCCCGCGGTTTGGATCGAAGACTATCTCCTTCATATCCACATGGCCCGCGGTGACGATCTTCACGCCATCAAATACCTCCCACTTAAGCTTGAAGGACCAGCTCGGCATTGGCTTAACAGCTTGCCAGCAGAATCAATTGGATGTTGGGAGGACCTGGAAGCCGCATTCCTTGATAACTTCCAGGGCACGTATGTGCGACCACCAGACGCTGACGACCTAAGCCACATAATTCAGCAGCCAGACGAATCGGCCAGAC
>NW_025241658.1:0-3284 GCF_018294505.1 Triticum aestivum
GCGGCAATCTTCTCACTCAAGGGCAAGGAGCGCGTTGGTGCGTTAAACTGCGACCAGAACATTCTTTCTATTTTATTATCTTCATGGTCCATGAACAACTTGGTTGCATCAGCCGCACTCTTCGCCAAGTCCGCATACTTATCTGCAGCACTCCATAGCTTATCCAATGGAGCATACTTTAGATCTAAAAACTTCATCCGCAGCAAATAAGGATTTCCAGCTGCGATCTCCCTGGCTTGTCGAAGTTCCTCTCGCGTGTCTCTAATATGAGAACGCGTCTCTTTAGCCGAGTCCAGCGCCTTCTTCAGGTCAGCCGCCTTCGCCTGATTCTCTTTCTCGAGAAGCTCATACCGGCCGGCGGCGTCCCTCAGCTCCACAGCCATCTCAGCTATCTTTTCTTCGCTTCAAAGATGAGTTGCCTGTTCGGCCTTCAACTCCTCGGCTGCCTTTAAAGCAGCCGCATTGCTAACCTGGGCTTGTTCCTTGGCAAGGGCAAGCTCCGCCCTCAGGGCCTCAACGGCAGCAGCTCCGCCTGCAACTACATCACATCACATTAATATTACAACCTTCTTGCAATTTCCCAAAATAGATGTGGATATAGGAAAGCATACTCCGCGACTCCTCGAATCGCTTGTTAACAAGCGTGACGTCGGCTTCCACCACGTCAATTTGCCGCCTCAATTAGGCGCATTCAGCGGCTTGGTCTACAGCCGAACCCTTAGTAACTTGCACAGAAATAGAAGTGCGATTATTATCTGGGAATTTGATCCTCTGTTTGCCGCCATCGGCTGGCATCCACAGTCTCAGGGGCTACTATCTATACAGAGCGCATATATCGCATGCGGTACAACTAAAAGCTGCGTATTTTTGCTGCTTACCTCAAAGCCTTTGAGCAGGCTCTTGAAAGCTTCGTTTAAACTGCTTGTGGCAGAGGAGATTTTCTCCAGCACCGTACCCATTAGTGTACGATGATGCTCCAAGAGAGTAGCTGACTCTAGGAGGCCCGTCAGTGTGTTCGGCCGGATTTTGCCGGATTACAACAATTTCTGTAAACACGTCAGTAACTTTTCTAGTTTGCTGGATTTTGTCTCCGACCATTGTGTCGTGATGAATTTGCAGGTACCCCGAGAGGCCCTTGAGTTTGCCGGAATGTCGATTAACTTCTGTTCCGGCAAATTCGGGTACTCTATATGTCCTATTTTCAGCAAAGGTCATGCTGAAATTTTCCGTGAATTTGAGCATGACTTTGCTAAAAATAGGACATATGGGGTACTTGCGACTAATGCATGGGCCGAGGTATCTGAGTACTTAGTTAAGTAGGATCAACTGCCCCGCCATTCTTGCTGCATTAAACCATAGGTGGCAGTAGAGCCAAGTGATTAGGCCCAACTTAGAATTCTCCTTAGCATCGATAAACCCTAGATGATAAACCCAACATAGGTGGTAATAGAGCCAAGTGATTAGTGCCAAGTGATTAGGCCCAACCTAGGGTGCATCGGCATCGATAAACCCTAAATGTTGAAAACTTAACTTAGCATTTAGGGTGCCTCGGCGTCGACAAACCTTAAATGATGAAACCATGGCTTCTATAGGGTGCCTCGGTGTCGATGAGAACCTAAATGATGTACGCTTAGGCTTTTAGGGTGCCTCGGCGTCGACAAACCCTAAATGATAAAAGCTTAGCTTTTAGGATGCCTTGGTGTCGACAAACCCTAAATGATGATACCATGATCTTGTTCCTTGAGAATAACCAACTTTTTGACAAAACTATTTTCCTATTTAGAGCGAAACATGGCCCACAACGATGAGGCCGGCGGTTCGGGCGGCAAGCAATTCTGGGAGCTGTCCCAGGAGATGGAGGAACAACCTCACCGCTATGAGGACGCCGCGGAAGACACCGATCCTGACTACACAACCCCTAGTGGCATCGGGGATGACACCACTGATGGTGCCGCCGAGGATGCCACCATTGATGGTGCCGCCGAGGATGCCACCACTGATGATGGCGGCGCACGCACAGCTGGCAGCCAACCGAAGAAGCAATGGAAGGACCGGTGCCCGAACGCGCTCCGCACCGTCAAGGAGGAATTTACTCAAGTGGACTCTGACGGGCATCCAACGGAGCCCAAACATATACTCAAGGGGTACTCGGTTCAGCTCGAGTGCATTCTCCGGAACACCGTCTCGATCAACACCGAGAACCTTAGGCATAAGGACCGAGGGAATTTGTGCAACCTTCTCTTCACGAAGCTGCACGAACGATACAAGTTCCCCGCTGAATTTGAAAACACACGCCTCTCAGGGAATAAAGTGAATAGTGCCGCCCTCACGAGGATGAGCACGACCCTGTCTACTTGGAGAAGCGCGGTGAAGAGAATGATTGAGAAAGGTGATAGTTATGAGAAGATCAAGGCGAAAAATCCTTCGATCAGCGAAGATGACTACAAGGAGTTCAAGATCAAGTGCGAGAGCAGTGAAACCTCTGAATCAAGTCAGTGGGGGAAAGAAATGCGGGAGTTGAACTTAGGGGAACACAAACTCGGTTCCGGCGGTTACAGAGTGGCGGAGCCTATATGGGACAAGGAGGACGCGGAGCGTGCCGAGCAAGGCCTACCGCCCCGCTTCAAGAAATACATCAGTGACAAGCAGACCAGGAACTATGCCAGGGCCCTGTACAAGGAGGACCCTATAACAAAGGAGCTTACCACGGATCCGAAGACCAGGGCGCTTGAACTTGTCCTGGTGAATGAGATTGAAAGCAGTAGCGCGGGGTCGTCTCAGAGCACCCCTGCTTGGGACAGCACTCTAAATAGGGCATTGAACGTAATGAAAAACAAGGATAAGCTCAGTAAGCCGTCGTCAGCTGGTCGTGTGGCCGGCAAAGGCTTGTCCACAAAATGGTCGTCATACTATACCGCTGGTGGGCGAAAGGAGAAAAAGACCAGCTCGGAAAGCCAGTCGCGCGAGGTTGAAGATCTCAAGGCACAAGTGGCGCGGAAATCGGAGATTATCCAAGAGCAAGTGCAACAACAACTGGGAATGACGCTCACTGGCATTATGCCTACCTTGATTCATGGGCTGACGACGTGGATTGCAGGTGGCCAACAGGGGCCGCCCCCGATTCCCAGCTTCACGGCCAGCAACTCGCACAACGCGCATGCGGCGCCATTGGTGTCTCCGGCGGCGCCATTGGTGTCACCAGCGGCGGCGGTATTGGTGTCTCCAGCGCCGGCACGGGCATTGGAGCTTAATGCACCCGGGTGTACGCCGGCTGGCACCTCGCC
>NW_025241659.1:0-3284 GCF_018294505.1 Triticum aestivum
TCAAATCATCTTGTGAAGGTCAGAAAACAACGATGCTTGCCACGAGCATCAGCACTCATTGGATCGCATACATCGGTATGTATTATTTCCAATAAGTCAGTAGCTCGTTCCATTGTTCCGGAGAACGGAGTTTTAGTCATCTTGCCCAAAAGGCACAGTTCGCAAGCATCAAGTGATTCATAATCAAGTGATTCCAAAATTCCATCAGTATGGAGTTTCTTCATGCGCTTTACACCAATATGACCTAAATGGCAGTGCTACAAACAAGTTGCACTTATCATTATTAACTTTGCATCTTTTGGTTTCAATATTATGATTATGTGTATCACTACGATCGAGATCCAACAAACTATTTTCATTGGGTGTGTAACCATATAAGGTTCTATTCATGTAAACAGAACAACAATTTATTCTCTTACTTAAATGAATAATCGTATTACAATAAACATGATCAAATCATATTCATGCTCAACGCAAACACCAAATAACACTTATTTAGGTTCGACACTAATCCCGAAAGTATAGGGAGTGTGTGACGATGATCATGTAAATCTTGGAACCACTTCCAACACACATCGTCACTTCACCCTTAACTAGTCTCTGTTTATTCTGCAACTCCCGTTTCGAGTTACTAATCTTAGCAACTGAACTAGTATCAAATACTGAGGGTTTGCGATAAACACTAGTAAAGTACACATCAATAACATGTATATCAAATATACTTATGTTCACTTTGCCATCCTTCTTATCCGCCAATCACTTGGGGTAGATCCGCCTCCAGTGACCAGTCCCTTTGCAGTAGAAACACTTAGTCTCAGGCTTAGGATCAGACTTGGGCTTCTTCACTTGAGCAGCAACTTGCTTGCTGTTCTTCTTGAAGTTCCCCTTCTTCCTTCTGCCCCTTTTCTTGAAACTAGTGGTCTTGTCTACCATCAACACTTGATGTTTTTCTTGATTTCTACCTTCGTCGATTTCAACATCACGAAGAGCTCGGGAATCATTTTCATCATCCCTTGCATACTATAGTTCATCATGAAGTTCTACTAACTTGGTGATGGTGACTAGAGAATTCTGTCAATCACTATCTTATCTGGAAGATAAACTCCCACTTGATTCAAGCGATTGTAGTACCCAGACAATCTGAGCACATGCTCACTAGTTGAGCGATTCTCCTCCATCTTTTAGCTATAGAACTGGTTGGAGACTTCATATCTCTCAACTCGGGTATTTGCTTGAAATATTAACTTCAACTCCTGGAACATCTTATATGGTCCATGACGTTCAAAACGTCTTTGAAGTCCCGATTCTAAGCCGTTAAGCATGGTGCACTTAAACTATTAAGTAGTCATCATATTGAGCTAGCCAAACGTTCATAACGTCTGCATTTGCTCCTGCAATAGGTCCGTCACCTAGCGGTGCATTAAGGACATAATTCTTCTGTGCAGCAATGAGGATTTAACCTCAGATCACGGATCAAATCCGCAACATTGCTACTAACATTTTTCAACACAATTTTCTCTAGGAACATATCAAAATAAACACAGGGAAGCAACAACGCGAGCTATTGATCTATAATTTGCAAAATACTACCAGGACTAAGTTCATGATAAATTTAAGTTCAATTAATCATATTACTTAAGAACTCCCACTTAGACAGACATCCCTCTAATCCTCTAAGTGATCACGTGATCCAAATCAACTAAACCATGACCGATCATCACGTGAGATGGAGTAGTTTCAATGGTGAACATCACTATGTTGATCATATCTACTATATGATTCACGCTCGACCTTTCGGTCTCCGTGTTCCGAGGCCATATCTGCATATGCTAGGCTCGTCAAGTTTAACCTGAGTATTCTGCGTGTGCAAAAACTGGCTTGCACCCGTTGTAGATGGACGTAGAGCTTATCACACCCGATCATCACGTGGTGTCTGGGCACGACGAACTTTGGCAACGGTGCATACTCAGGGAGAACACTTCTTGATAATTTAGTGAGAGATCATCTTATAATGCTACTGTCAATCAAAGCAAGATAAGATGCATAAAAAGATAAACATCACATGCAATCAATATAAATGATATGATATGGCCATCATCATCTCGTGCTTGTGATCTCCATCTCCGAAGCACCGTCATGATCACCATCGTCACCGGCGCGACACCTTGATCTCCATCGTAGCATCGTTGTCGTCTCGCCAATCTTATGCTTCCACGACTATCACTACCGTTTAGTAATAAAGTAAAGCATTACATCGCGATTGCATTGCATACAATAAAGCGACAACCATATGGCTCCTGCCAGTTGCCGATAACTCGGTTACAAAACATGATCATCTCATACAATAAAATTCAGCATCATGCCTTGACCATATCACATCACAACATGCCCTGCAAAAACAAGTTAGACGTCCTCTACTTTGTTGTTGCATGTTTTACGTGGCTGCTACGGGCTTAAGTAAGAACCGATCTCACCTACGCATCAAAACCACAACGATAGTTTGTCAAATAGACTCCGTTTTAACCTTCTCAAGGACCGGGCGTAGCCATACTTGGTTCAACTAAAGTTGGAGAGACAGTCGCCCGCAAGCCATCTCTGTGCAAAGCACGTCGAGGGAACCGGTCTCGCGTAAGCATACGCGTAAGGTTGGTCCGGGTCGTCTCGTCCAACAATACCGCCGAACCAAAGTATGACATGCTGGTAGGCAGTATGACTTGTATCGTCCACAACTCACTTGTGTTCTACTCGTGCATATAACATCAACATAAAGCTTGCTAATGGAATGGGTCATGTCAATCATATCATTCAACTAATGATCCATGCAGAGCATTGTTGACATAGAAATTTGCAAAATACATAAGGATCTGAATGTGGCAGACCCGTTGACTAAGATTCTCTCACAAGCAAAACATGATCACACCTTAGTACTCCTTGGGTGTTAATCACATAGCGATGTGAACTAGATTACTGAATCTAGTAAACCCTTTGGGTGTTGGTCACATAGCGATGTGAACTATGGGTGTTAATCACATGGTGATGTAAACTATTGCTGTTAAATCACATGGCGATGTGAACTAGATTATTGACTCTAGTGCAAGTGGGAGACTGAAGGAAATATGCCCTAGAGGCAATAATAAAGTTATTATTTATTTCCTTATATCATGATAAATGTTTATTATTCATGCTAGAATTGTATTAACCGGAAACATAATACATGTGTGAATACATAGACAAACAGAGTGTCACTAGTATGCCTCTACTTGACTAGCTCGTTAATCAAAGAT